>NC_142196.1:5705000-5907500 GCF_026936395.1 Plectropomus leopardus
ATCGCCACACAAAATCTCATTTTCATTGAAAATTTCGAAATTTATCTGGACAGTGAAGCTGAAAAGCGGCTTAAAGGAGAATGTTGCCGCCGGGCACCTACTGCTCAAAAGTGCCTCACGTTGTCGGCAGGATTCGAACCTGCGCGGGGAGACCCCAATGGATTTCTAGTCCATCGCCTTAACCACTCGGCCACGACAACCTAAAAACATGCTTTCTGACCATCCTCCGAGACCACCACAGCTGTGCACAAAGCCATGTACTGCATAGTCAGCAGTACATGCAAAAAACTGATGGTCCACCGCACTGGTGTTGTGGGTGACACTGTGCACAACTGCAGCCAGGGGAGTCTGGGGTTTTTTCAAATGGCAGAAGACCCCTGTTTTATAGCCTAAGTCACATGAATCAGCAAAGCTGCCGCACCAACAGATCAGCTTCTCATCCAGAGACAGCCAGTCGGAGGTGCAGATTTTATTCTAGTTGAGGATTCTGTAGCATCACTTTGTTCGTTTTCAGACCCATAAGTTGCACCTTAAATGCGTCAGTACGTGCATTGGTCTCCAAATGTATCACTGGGGGGCTCCCACAGCTCAGCAGTAAGGCCCATTGTCAGCAGGATTCAAACCTTCGCAGGGAAACAAGGGTTTTCCAATCCATTGCCTTAGCCACAACCAAAAGCATGGCCAGAGAGCAACTTTCCAAAATGTTTAGAACTTTCCTCCACGGCTGAGAGAAAACAGACTCTTATTAAGTGCACATCAATGCCACATAGTGGCTTTGTTGCAAGCCCACTTTTTGTTCTGTAGGGCATGCTTTAACAGAGTCTGATTGTCTCACTTCTTTTCCAGGAGTGCCTTGCCGAACAGAGCCACCCTTTTTTGTCTTTCCATAATACCTGATGGTGTGTGCCCCAGGGTGCTCAAAGCCTGTTGTCTTGAAGCAGCTCTGGCCCCCTGGTCAAACCACACTTGGATCCTCTACAGTTCGCCTACCAGCCTCAACTCAGAGTTGAGGATGCCATCATCTTCCTGCTCAACCCTGTCTACACCCACGTGGACCAGCCGGTGAGCACTGTGAGAGTCAGGTTTTTTGACTTCTCCATTGCATTCAACACCATCCGTCCGGCTCTACTGGGTGGGAAGCTGACAGCGATGCAGGTCTATTTTTTGAGGCGGCTGAGGTCCTTCAACATCTGCAGGACTATGCTCAGGATGTTCTAAGAGTCTGTGGTTGCCAGTGCTATCCTGTATGCGGTGGTGTGCTGGGGCAGCAGGCTGAGGGTAGCGGACACCAACAGACTGAACAGTAAAGCCAGTGACGTTGTGGGGGTGAAGCTGGACTCTTTGACGGCGGTGTCTGAGAGGAGGATGCTGTCCAAGCTGCGTGTCATCTTGGACAATGTGTCCCATCCACTCCTCGACGGGCTGGTCAGCTACAGGAGTACATTCAGCACACAGCTGATAACACCAAAATACACCACAGAGCGCCACAGGAAATCATTCCTGCCTGTGGCCATCAGACTGTACTCCTCACTCTGAATGGCAGACACTCTGATAACGTGCAATAACCACTTTGATGTGCAATAATCCAGTGCAATAACTACATCCATGTGTAATATTCTATATTGAAATGTTGTTAATCTGTTGTTTTATTTATCACACGGTAGTAACAAGAACAAATGTACATCTATATTGTACTTTAGTGTTTAGATATATATATTTTATATTAGTACTTACGTTTACATTTTATTGATATATTCTACACTTTCCTACTTCTTTTAAGACTTTAGAATGGGAGCATCTGTAACTAAATGCAATTTCCCCTCAGGGATCAATAAAGTATTTCTGATTCTGATACCTGGATTGAACCCAGGGCCTCATACATGCAAAGCATGCACTCTTCCACCGAACTACATCCCTGTATGCTCAACATGTATAGCCTATGCCTCGATGACAGAAGCAATCTGACTACAAGACTTGATATACATGGCTTTAAAACCTGCAAACTGCAACGGCTAGAAGTATTACCTTAATTTGAGTGTGAGTGTCTGTAGGTGCAGTATGAACCCCAACTGTTTGTAAAGCAGGTGAGAACATCTGCATTCTTAGATGAACACAACATGAAACTTGCATCAGTGGCAAGAGTGCAAACCTTAGTCCTGCTGCTAGTCAATGTTCCAGAGTGCTGCTTATGTTGTTTTATTTATCACAATACGAGAATCTACCCTGCATAAACCAACAGTGTTATACAAAGAAGTTTTCCTGAACAGAATTTAGTTTTAAATGTAATACATCATTTCACAGTTAGACACATTATGTTTTCAAAATTGCTCTAACACCATGATGTATATGCCATTTATCAATCTGTTGTTTGGAAACCACAGTGATACTTAAAAGAGAGCTGTTTCTGCTTTCTCCAGCAGATGGTGGTATTGGTCTATGATATTCACTGAAGCTATGTGAACATCAGCCTGTGACCCTCCCACTTCCCCCATCCCAGTAAACTGTTTGCTAAACTGTGCGTGCGTGTGCGTGCATGTGTGTGTTACAAAGCCTTATAATCTCACCCAGGATTAACAGTGGATTTCAACTGGTTACAACGCGCTCTTTGTGATGAATGCAGAGCCAGCAGGTAAAAACTCAAGAGACTGTGTGATGGAGAGTTAGTACAGTGTTCTTATCAGCATCCACGTGTGTTAGTTTGTGTGTATATGCACAATACTGATAACCTTTAGCACACATGTTTGCATGCATGATGGTGTGCATGCCAAGCAGGGCTAACCATATTAAAGCCTTTGCGGGTCAAGTGATTTTTAAACGTTGTCTTGGTCAGTTAAAGAGCCCTGAATCCATAGCAAAAATGGAAAAACATTCTATGTTTTTTTTTGTTTGTTTAAAGTAACAGATTATGACTGCATGAAAACAAACAAACAAACATTATTTAGGCATATGGCCAAGAATAAGCAACAAAAAAAGGCAATGTGAAGCAGCTCCACTCGCAGTTTCCATTCAAGCCTTAGTTGCTCAATCATCACATACAAATATGGATTCTAAGCAGGGCCCAGTCTCCTCTGCCAAGCTGACAAAGCTGTGCCTGTGTTGTGTTGAAGCAGGGCAGTGGGGCACAGCAAAGCAGCACATTCAGCCACTGACATTTTAACAGTGGTTTACATGACGCTATGCCATGAAGACTCGCTTTTCCTTCCATGAAACGAGCAGCTGCACTGATGCTGGCAATGATGCAGATGAGGTATATGCATTTTAAATGGCTCATGCTCCTTCTCATGACTTCATTCTATAGTTTTTCATGTGGATATTGTTGTTGACAATTCGCATATTTCACAGTCTTTTTATTTCGTACTTACATTTGTTAGCCAAGTTGTAAGAAGAAAATGCTGGCATTGTACATTTCTGCAAATCACAGATGTCCTATAAATGTAAATTATATATGTGTCATTATCGCTTCTCAAGTGAAGCAGCTCTGATTACATATATATGAGCTGACTTTGCCATCGGGAGTTGGACGGGATGAGGGATGGCATGAAACCTTGGTGAGAAGGCTGGTATCCTGTAGGAGTGCAATGATCTATCGATATGGATCAATGTTTCAATTCTATGAGCAATGATTCTGTAACATCAATGCAGAGTGAAAACATTAGTCCATATCATCCTTCAGATTAAAATTTTGTGTCACTGTCATACAGCATCAGGCAGATGATGGCAAGCAGCCAAGAGAGAGACTCAGAGGAGAATGTTATTTACTTGGAAATACATCATCAATGTGGAAATACTTTGTTTTTAGAGAAACAACAGACAATGCACATGTCATATGACAACAAAAGCCATACTCTGGAAACATCATGTCCCCGTCAGACATCTCAATTTGCTAACTTCTTGCTATAAGGTTAGCTGCTCATTTTCAACAATGTCAGACTAAAAACGTGCACACAGTCTGAAATTAATCTGTATGCAGTGACTTAAACCAGCGGTGATTAAGAAAAAGTATCCATAGATCATGTAAATTATTGAGCTATAAGTTGAGTAAAACTCCGCTAGCCCCTATGCTAAGTTATCCAATTTAAAATGCCATAGGCTTATGCTAAAAATGTTAGCATGTTGTCTATGTGGGGAAAATGTGACGTGCAAAAGACAGTTGTTTTGTCTATGATCCTTGACAGTTATTATTGAGCCGAGTTTTTTACTTTTGTTTAAAGGATCTTGTTGTTAATCAACGTTTTATGGCTATTAGGAGAAGTTTGTCCTCAGGGCTTTAAGTCAGATGTCCCCAAACTTTTAGGAAAAAGATCTTTTTTTTTCAAGAAAGGGTTTTCTGACAGAATGGACCAGTTTTAATTATTATATCATTTTATGTCGTTTTGGTTTTCTATGGCCAAAAGCAAAAAAAAAGGAGGTGGCAGCTTTTTCTCTAACTGACCTTGTTAAATAAGCACATAATATTAGCTCAAATTGATTGGCTCGAACTGAATAGAAATTGTATCATGGCACACTTTGTGATATTGGCAAATATCATATCATTGTCCACAGAATCAATATAATATCACATCCTGATGAAACCAGTGGTTTACACACCTAGTTTGCTTAAGACCGCTGTTCAAGACCAACGAACAACAACTCTGGCTGACAGAGTCGTTGCAGTCATAATCTGTTACTAAAAAAAAACATGTTGTTCAACATAATTTCCAATGGGGATTGTGCCACCAAAAGTGAGTACTTTGAACAAACATGATCTTTTCCTAACCATAACCAAACATAAAGGTTGAAAATATCTGCAAGATAATGCACCAAAGTTACATATAAATGGTTTGCAGAAAAGTACAATGTCAAAATTCTGTCAATTTGGTCGCATCTGCTCTGCGAATATAACGTGTTTGTGTACATTTTATGAGAGTCGTACGGTCATCTAGCATGTGTTTATATCACCATATTTATGTATTTATTTAATTTGAGTGCATGTGGACGTGCAGCATCATTGTGTTCGCTTGTTTGTGTTACCCTCCACTGAGGCTGAGACTTGGACCTGCAGCACAGCATGAATGACTAAGAAGAACATGACACATACTCTATGAGGTGAGTTTCCCCACACTTCTTGGCGCTGTCTGGTTATGGCTGGGGGCCCATGGGCAGGGATAGATGCCCAGCTACAAGGTTCAGGGGGGCTGTATGCTTCTTTATCCCTCGAGGACGGGTGGACTGGTAAGTTTCAACTAAGCAGAACCCAAGTTGTGCCTAATAAACCACGTGTGTTCCAGCCTCCGTCACACACAGAAAGACGTATTTAGTGAGCTGTGCCTCTGCAGAGTATGAAAATGAAATTCCTGATTAGCCTTACAGCCCAGGAGAATAAGCTGACACTCTTGCCAAGTTTGCACTCTGAATAATGAGTAGGAATATTAAGGGTAAGAGAAAGCAAAACATACAGTGAACTAAAGCCACCTAGATTTCATGGTCCTTGCCACAGAAATGCTGCTTGTTTTCAGATGAAGCAACCCCGGTGCTGCCCTGGAATGGCCTTTGTGTTCAAATTTTGACTTTACACCCAGGGGAACAGCAGCCCTTCAAACACAATTTAATTGCCCTTTCACTTTGAGAAACACAGTAAAACAGCTCACAAACACTCAAATAAAAGACAAAAAACTGGGGAAACTTTTGTCACCAGTCTTTTTCTGTGTCACATACAAAGACACTTGAACAACTCTGACACAAAACCACTTTAAAGACTCTGTTTGCGGTTTAAACTGACTTTCCACTCTGCATGCCACCATGGAGAAGATTGTATGTTGTCATTGGCAATATCTGGGGTACAGAGCCTACTGAGTGACAACAGGGTGACCGTCATCTTGGCAAGCCAATAATCTGGGGCCATTTAAAGCCAATAAGCATCAGAAAATAAAGCCTTTGTGGTTTTCACAAACACAGTTGCCCAAATTACATACAATCTCTGAAAGAATGCATCACACTGGTCCCGGGTGGTCCTTTATACTTTTAATTTTTCACATATCCTTCTAAATAACAGCCTTTTTTTTTTTTTTTTACAAATAAATCACATTCAATCATTTGCAACATTTTATCAGGTGGACCTAAAACCCTTTCATAAACACAATGTCAGGTACATTTAGCATCGACTTGAGTTTGCATAGTGCTGTCAGGTATACCTTTCACCGCAAAGACCCCATCTGGTGGAGGCTGACAGTTAAAGAGGCTAAAGCTATTTTATTGTGGTCTATACTAGCGGAGGTACAGTTCTTGAAATCACAGACTCTCATCAAGCTCCCAGTATGGATTCCGTCTGTATCATATTACTAACTCAAAGCTGCTCTTGGTGTAGGTGTTCCTGCTTTGTGTATGTTTCTCAGTCTGAACGTCACTAAATTCTCCTATGCTAAAAGCAACCAGAACAGCACCCCCTCCACTGATCCCATGGGAACCCCCTCTGAGATGGATATCCCACTAACATAAATGCTAACACAAAGCAGGATCACTATCACGGCTGGCTACTGTAGGGGCCCAGTGGCTCAAATCCTGACATAAGGCTGATAAGTGGTGGAGTTTGGAGGTTCATTCAACATCCTGGCTCTGGAAAAAGCTAAACAAAGGTGTCATGGAGTCTCAAAAAAAGAAGGCATAGCGAAAGCTGCTGTGGAGGAGCTTGTCTAGAGCACCTATAAACAGATTCATCATACTGGCATAGGGCGATGGATCAGTGTCACAATTGTAGATCATTAAAAAAATGCTCTGAAACAAAACATCTAAAGTATATGAGAAATCACTTTCTGTTTTTAAAGATGCATATACGGTGGCAACGCTTCCCATAGGCGATAAAGTCGACACCCTAGGGCGTCATTCCAAGGGGGGTGCTAAAATAACACCAAGAAATATGTTCAAGTGCGTCATCACAGTCTGAGCAACAGGTGATGCTAAATATCATGGGTAATTGTAGGGTAATAGTGAAGTTAAATGGACATCGAAGCAATGTAATACATTGAGAGATACACTGCTTTTCCATCAAAATTAGTGCATGTACACTGTTTTTTTTAAACACTGGAAATCAGCCAAAAACGGATAATAGATGTCTTTCTCATTGCCAGAAGACCAGAGCTGTGTACATGGCTCTGCAGCAGGAGAGTATGCTTTACTTTTATTTGTTTTGTTCTGTTTTTTTTACAGTCATGTTCAACATCACAGATAGGTTGGAAAACAGGCAAGTCAACACTGGAAAGCAGCACGGAGACCAGTGAAAATTCAACAATGGGCACTTCCTTTTCAGATCTCTTATTTATAAGTGCAGACTAATTTGGAAGATTTTTGAGCATGCTCGAGCAGAGAGGGACACAGATTCACATGGTGAAAACAATATCTGCCATTGCAACATTGTCGTGGTTGGTAATGTGATTTTGTGTAAGGCCATAAAACAGTGTCTATTCACTATTTAAACCATTTAGTGTTTAAAGAATGGCATATGCATAATGCATATGTTTAATACCATGAATACAAAATGTAAGTTATGTTCTGCATTTTGGCATCAACTTTAACCATAACCCAGAGAGCTTACCGACGTTATTTGTGTATAAAATGCTGCAATTTTCTGAGCCTTGACTTTGTTTAATATTTTAGACTGTAACTATCAGGAAAATTACAGTGTGTCAAGAAAAAAACTCCAAATAAATATGATGCTCTGGCTGTCCACTGAATGTGTAAACAGGCCAAGTACTAGCAGGTTTGCTATAATAACTGCACGAGGTGATAATACGTCAATGCTGTTTCATCTGCTTGTTTCCCCGTCCCCAAGTCGTAAATCCCATCCCTTTTAACCCCACCCCATAATAAAAAAAGCAGCCTTAGGTTTGACTGGTTTTTTTTGTAAATAGAACCAAAATTAATTCCAAAAAGCAAGCCCTGCAGCACTGATGAGACCAGACAATTGACCACTATGTTCTGGGAAAACCAACAGATGCGATTCAGAGCCATTACTTTAACTTCCCTGCATCTGCTAACAGTGTTTACGTAGGTTTAATCGTCCACTGTCACATATTAAAGATGGTTAGCTTTATGACTTCCTTTGTGTCCCTTTCTGAAATTCAAACCTCACAACTTCCCAACCCCCTCTACTCTTCCACTTCTGTGAAAATCTACATCCAACAAGCCCACTCACTATTTATTCTCCACTATAGTAACTGGAGTGCAAGTCTTGTCTGTGTAAATACAGGTGAAATGAGAGATCTGCCAGAAGGGGGGTTAGACTTAGCAGGACATGCTATAGTTATTTTACTGTCTCTTTAACATTTTAACATTCATCCTTATTCCAGAGGACTTGGCATGCATCTAGGCTTTCAAACAGTGCCCACCAAATGTTGTTAATATAAGCACTAAATCTCAATTAACAACAAGGAGGCATATTATGTGGCTCCAGAGGAGATTTATCTTGTATTGCGGCCAGGCTTGGGGAATGGAGGAGTATTAGAGAAGATTGAATATGGAGTCTAAACACACTGCACATGTTACAGCTCATTAAACAGTCAGCAGCCTCACACACAGCATCTGTTTTTTCACTGGTTTATCAGTGTGTCCTGGTGGTGATAACAAACTCTAATTCTATCAGAAAAAGAAGATCATCTTTATGGTTTGCTTTGCACATTTGTTTGTCTCTGACAGTGAGTTTGATTTCTTAAAACAACTACAGCAAATAATCCCTCATAACCTACAAACTGAATTAAAAATGATGAAATGTCTGGAACACAAACTGGCTCTGCAGGACAATGAAGTGCAGGTTCACACCTTAAACCCTAGTTAAGACTTGCATATCAATATTCAGTGTATTGTAACAGCTAAGACTAGATTTGTACCGATTCCATATTGATAAAATGCTGCATTCACTCAAAATCTGGCATATTATTTTAGTATATGAGAGCGGAACGATAACAGAGAATACAGCGGTAATGGTAGATGGACTTGTCATTCAAATTTAAAGTACTTTAACTTTAACGCCAGTCTCCTTGATAGAATTTAGAGGTTTTTGTAGCTTCTTCATATAAGAAGAAAGCATGGGTGGTCTGGAAAATGTATTTACATTACTGGAATAATTACATGGTATAATAAACACAAGATAATTTTAATATATTTAAATCTATTCTTTGTAAACAATACAGCATCATCATCACAATATATCGTTTTGCATGCTTCATTTTACTGTTGTACTATTCTGTCGGGCTGTTTGTTTGTCTTGTACCGTCAAAAAGATGTTGTTTGTCTACTGTCTGACTGATTCCATGTGAACGCAGCGATATGTCATTGCCTGGATCTGTTTGTACCAGCTATTTGTAAATGCCTAAAGCAACTGCATTGTGTTCCTAAGTTCTTTGCAACATCTAGATAGTTTCAAACCCGTAATTTACTTAATTTGGTTGCACTATTATAACGCGTCGAAGCTTGTTAAGACTTAATGAAATTGGTGTGAATTGGTTGCTCAGGAGCGACACTATCCAATCAAAGGCAATTGTACAAAGAAAGTCAACTTAACATCACAAGCTGTAGCATAACTTCCAAAATTTACTGTTTTTAGGGGACATGATAGGCCTGTAAAACACTTTAAACCATTCATGGAGAAATATGTGTTTTGGAGTTATAATCATGCACTGCTAACCTAGTTGAAGTTATTATGTAATATAATCTAACATTATAAATATGAAGGATTTCTTTTGAGGTATATTATTTTAGATTCTTCCCAGTTTGTTATCAGAGGAAATTCTGAGAGTTGGGTCAGATAACTTGACCATATCTCACATCATCTGTTTTAAGCTAATATTAGCCTGGTCAGCTCATCTATTATAATTATAAGCAAAGCAGCAGTTAAACCTGATCGTTTCTGGGTAAATATTTGGTAACATCTGCATATATCACCAGCAAGTAAACACCTCATAGGCAAAGTCTGATGAACAGCTGGTGTGAGAGGCAGCTGATCTCTGACATGTATCATAACTTTACTCTAAAAGTAATTTGTTTTTCACCTATACCATCCCCACATTTGAGATAAATAAGTATTCACACCTACACTGACCCCTGACCTCACAGCACAGTGGTGCCTTTTCATTCTTTCCAGACAGCAAGCGTTCACGTGAAGCAGGGGACCAAACATTTATGGGGCCGACATTGTTCTCAGGGCAACCCGCTACAGTCAATCCAATCCAGTCCTCCTCCTCCCAACCGTGCCACCCTGCCATCCTCTGTTCCCTCTGTGAGGGCCGCACAGACCGCTGGTCCTCCAAGGCAGAGGCCGCCACCCTGACAGTACACGCAGGCCAGACACAACTTCAAAGGTTGTTGCTCGTGGGCATCTGACAGGGTGCGTTTTCAGCCAAATAAAGCCTGTTTTGTATTTGTGTTTTTAATTTTGTTTTTCTTTAAAAACATAATTCTGAAATATTTTACTCTAAACCAGCTGAGTATGTGTTGGGTCATGCAGGCAAGCCAGTTTTATTTTTTTAATTTCAGGCCTGTCACTTTACAGTTTTATATATATATATATATATACACACAGATATATATATATAAATGGCTAAATGGCATATGTCCTGAAGGAAGCAGACGGGAAGTTTGTGTAGCCTAATGTATGGAAACCTATATCTGCCAGTGTGTTTAATGGGAAATCTTCTCGAAATAATGAGTTAGTATCTCAAAATGAGTAGCATCTTAAAATAATAAGAAATGGCTGCTCAATGAAATTGACCGTATGATGTCTTGTTTTTTTGAGATATTAATGTAATATTTTGAGAAGAATGTTATTATTTTGAGATATCAACTCCTCATTTTGAGATACTAAAGCCTTTTTCAAATGGAGACTACCATTACCTGGCAACATCCGGTAATTTGAAATAACTGTGAAGGGTGTCTTTGATCTAAATCTCATTTGAATCTGCCATGTCTGTCACTTGTCAGGTAAAAAATCCACTGCAAATTACCTTCCATATTTCGCCAAACACAGAGGTCACATGATAATATTAGTCCAATGCAAATAAATATCTCGCTGATCTCGGCCTGTATATAGGTTTTTTGTTTTCTCCGCACTTCTTTTCTGCCCCTTTCCTAGTCAAGAATTCTGGAAGACTACTTTGACAATTATAACTGAATGTTTTGACAGCATTTTGGGTACAAGAAGCTCATCTCACTATACAGCTTGTAGACTTGTTCACAGAAAGAGCTCAAATCCATCAGAAGAGTGAAATCTCAAAAGATGAGGAGATGGATGACATATGACAATGTGTGGCCGAATCAGTTCTGTTCATTTAGTTCACATAAAATAAAATTTAAGAAAGAGGTTAACACTGTACATAAAAGCTTGTGGTGCTGTGTAGTTACAAGGTTACAGATGGCTGTGTTAATCATAGGGGGATAATGTAATCAGTAATCGGATGAGTATATCTAAGTAAATACAGACTTGGCTCATCCCATGTAAATGCAGGACACAAAACGCTGCCGTAGGTGGGGAAATTTCTAAATCAAATGAGGTCCCCTGGCAATACTAGTCCCATGCGAATAAGGGCTAAAGTCATTATTTCGACAAAGTTTCTCATTATAACTCCCAGGATCTTTTTTCCACACTAATGCAAATGTGCTTCCATATAAAAAGTAAATATTGGAGAGTGAATGTTGAGGTTATCACCAATGCCATCTTTCAATATGCATGGTCTTAGGTCTATAGTCATTAAAGCAAGGCAATATGTTAGTTTTGTGTCCTGTGCATCTATTGTTAAAGAAAAATTAAAAAAGACTAGACAAAAAGACAAAAATCTTTTTTTGTATCAAACAGAAGGTGAACATACTGAACTTGACTCTGGGTCGACACTGGATCGTAGCGACTTTGATTCCAGGCTAACTACAGCTGACGTCCAGGCCTGGGGTCAGTATGTGATCCTCAAAAGACACATTCTCCTGCTCATGCTCATGACCATGGCAAAGAAACTTTTGTAAGTCTAAGATGTTTGACTTGTATGAAAAGTTAAACAGCAGTGCACAGAGTAAAGTTTGTAAAAGAAGGTGGATTTATGTCAGTCCTCCGTGCTTCTTCTGACTTTTCTTAAGGGGTAATTTTCTGTATGGTCTTCTGTGTGCTCATGCACACATATGTAGTGACTGTTTGCATTTGCATGTGTGTGATCTTAATCGTCTCTCCTGCTCTTGTGTGTCCGGTGTGTTTGCTTTGCGCTGACATATGGTGCCATGGCCGTTTATCTGCACTTTAACTAGACACACAGGCTGTTTGGAATGTGTGTGGGAGAGGACAGCCCTGAGCTAACAGACTCTTCTTCAACCGCCATCTCTGTTTACCTGCTATTGTTCACAGCTCCTGTGCGGAGATGAAGAGAAAGGGGATGATTTATGTGTGTGGTGACAACAACAAGTGTTTGGGTTGCAGTGGCGCCAATACGTTTCTTTATCCAGTGGAATCAGCTGAAGTCGAGAGACACTGACGCTACAGCAGTGTTTATTTGTGGAAACTATTACAAAATGCAGAGCTACAAATCAATGGAAGCTGTTTATGTGGTGCAATTTTTGCGATTATTCACTGTCATGCTCAAATTCAAAGCTTTAAGGCATAGGGGAATTCAAGGACAGGGCAATTTTACAGGCAAATGAGTTAGTTTTCCCATTTAAAAACAACATTTAGTGAGCCAACAATTCCTTGGGAAGAGACAGGCATCGTTTCTAAATGAAGTCAAGTCACCCACTGGCTGATTCGTTATTCTCCTTTTATCCCTCCTTCCTCTTTCCTATGCTGCATCTGATATTGTTGATGTTGTTTTTCTTTCTTTCTTCCTGAAAAATGAATAGTGGCTCTGTCACGTCAGGGAGTGCAGGGCTCTGGGTTGTCTCCTTCCTGTTGCCTGTCTTATCTCGCACACAGATCCTGGCCTGGCCTGCCTCGGTGTCAGGCCTCGGTTCACTCACCCCCTCTGTAGAGATAGACAGAGTGGGGGTTTTGGGGGGTTGGTATCAAGCCCCCCGCCTTTTTCATTTTCTCAGAGCAAAGGCAACCAGCTCCTTCCTCTCCCAGACCATACTGGGACACTGGGTATAAAGAGTCTGGTTTTAAATGGAAAGAGGTAACATGCAAGATGGAGAGAGATGGGTGGGGGTCCATGTGTGGGGGCTTTTACTTGAGGCCCCACCATGAGGTCCTCATTTGTTCCCGGGGCCATTACTGTGACAGACTGTTTACAATCACCGACAGATTAGGTTTACTTAAGGATTTATGTTATTCCTTTAGCAGAAACGTATAAACACGGCTGACGCTTTTCCACCACCCTGCTGTTATAAATTAATACTGCCTGCCGGGGCCGTGGGGCTTACTTTAAGCACGCTGAAAATGTGTGATTCTCTAAACTCCGTGCAGGGAAAATATGTTCTAATACTTTCCCAAAGAGGTGGAATGAACAGTAGGGCAGCTCTGATCTGTGGTGCTACCGGCTCTAGCCTTTCCTTTACCCACTCTCTTTTGACTTCAGAGAACTCAACACCCCATTCAGAAGTCATAACTGAGTGAGGAAAGTCCACTGCCACTGGGTGGTGCAATATGAAAGGGAAGATGATCATATAATTTTCTAACAGCAAAGATATTCTCTTTGCATTGTGATTTCATATGTTTCTATCCTCTCAGCAAAACTAACCCCTAACCATAGCCCTTGCCCTTTCCATTAATCCTCACTATTTAGCATTAAGAAATACTTTGGATTTAAGGACATTAATATGTGTTTATTCATGTATTTGTAAGCCATCATAACTCTGTAGCTTGTAACTAACTCAGCCAAGTGTAACTGTTATGACTGATAACACACTATGACATAGCTGAAACATATTTAACCATACATGATATCAACTGCCCTACACGGTAAACTGTAATGCTCTAAGTGCACCTACAGTGGAAGTTTTGAATGTTTAGCTAAAACATGTCAATTTAAGTTTTTTACATAAAGTGGGTCTCATTAAGTAAGAGCAGGACAATTTTGTGCGTAAAGTGTTTGCAGAAGGAAATGTATGTGTATTCTGGCATTCATCAGTGTTAGTAGCTCTGAGCTCTCATAGGTATTACCACAATTTACACCTTCCTCTGACCGCTTGTAGCACTTGTGTAAATAAGGAATGCAGATAAATATTGCTTGTCATTATAAGAAATTACTATTTTAATTTGTATTGTGCTGTTATGTTCATGATACGCACATGCCTTTCAAACATGCAAATTAAACATGAAAAAAGTAGAAAAATAATTATAGAATTAACATAATAGAATTATATATTATAATTAGAAGTTTCAATAAAAAAAAAAATCAGTGATGGCTGTCACAATGTATAACGAGTTTGTGAGAGCCCTAAAATACTGAACCGGAGCCTGAACAAGCCTGAATGGTATTTAGTTCCAAGGCGTTTCAAGTGCAAATCTAATCACACATTCATGCAAAGCATTGTATGGGACCATTTCGAACTAAAAGAAAAAAATGCCTTCTGCAAACACTGTGATTCTGTGTTCAAATACAACACGGCTATGAATAC
Source organism: Plectropomus leopardus (assembly GCF_026936395.1). Lineage (NCBI taxonomy): Eukaryota > Metazoa > Chordata > Actinopteri > Perciformes > Serranidae > Plectropomus > Plectropomus leopardus. The sequence continues at coordinate 5,719,557 of NC_142196.1, forward strand.
CATGCTATGCCACTTTAACAATATTCATTCCAGTGTGCTGGCCAGATCCTCCACACCGTCTCAACAGCAACCCACCACCACCTCAGTGTTAACACGGAAGAGCTGCAACACACAGCAGGCAAAAAAAAATATCCCAGTCATTCTGCAACGTTATAGAGAAAGACATGATGCCGATCACTATGATAGATGGCCAAGGATTTTGGGCACAATCATCTCGCTCATCCAGACCAGATACAAGAGGCTAAGTTAAAGCTACTAGTTATGCAAGTGAGTAGCACTAGCAAGTTTATGTTGGCAACTGATAGCTGGACTGCCTAGACAACTGAAAATGATGTTAGCATCACCTGCCTCTACATCACAAAGGACTGGCGAGTCACCAGTGAGGTGTTGCCTACTAGAATCTTCCCAGGCCGGCATACAGCAGATCAACTCGCCAGAAAGTCAAATGAAGCAGTGCAGGAGTGGGGGCTTGAGGGCGAAGTTATAGCATGTGTACACAACTATGCGGTGGATATCACCGCAGCAAACACCAGCAAAGACCTACAAGAATAGCAACAACAGATGACACTGCCCGCCACCGACTTACCACGTCTGTGACATGGTTGACCGGCTAGTAAGGCAGAGGTGGGCTGTGGTTAGCGTCCTGTCCTAGTGTCAAACTGTACACTGCCAAGACGCTGGAGCTGAGAGAGGAATACTGGAGGCTAATGAAGGGCACAGTATTGCAAAGACAGTGATGTCAGTGGAGTCAGAGGTCTCCATCAGCAACACTTACCTTATTCATCGATGAACATCTCATGCGGAAAGAAGCAGACCACCTATGAGCGGTGAAATTAACCAATAAGGTCCGCTTCTCCCTGATTAAGAGATTAATGGTAAGGCCCATGCAAGAGGTCAATTCAATTTTTTAATAGTGTTGCTATAATAAAATATTAGCCCTAAGGAAACTGAAGTCAGTTAATATTAACCTATATCATAACGCTTTTCATATCTGGTAATTATTTGTTTCCCAAAACATGCTGAATTAACGAAAGGTATGGCTGATAGCTGATTTTATGACGAGGCACCTTAAAGGATTCAACAACACAGATATACAAAGAAAGTAATGGTGGGCCCACACTAAAAAAAAACAACAGCAACAAAAAAACAGTATAGTCTTTAAAGTTTACCCCCAGATGCAATGCCTAAACACCTAATCTAGCATGCGTGGGGCCACGCAGAAGATGATAGCTACAGGATGGGGCCACCCAGAGAAAGCAGGGTTACTCACCCAACACAAGTGTAGTTACTACAGGTCTCTGTCCACCGAAAGTGCGGCTCTTCTCACTAGTTGCCCTGCTGTAGATAAGAAAGTCTCTACTCCCTCGTCGCCAGAGGTGCAGCTGGGCTTTGCCTGGTCATCCAGTGCACTGTCTGGTCTCCTGCCGTCCGCAATAAGGGTTGACAGTGTCCATCAGGTGTCTATGCCGGGGCTAGCTGAAGCTTAGCATAGCCGCTAAAGCCAAAATACACAGCTACCGTTAGCTCCGCGCTACTGTTAGCTTAGCTGGAAACTTACACTCATCCCTGACAGACTCAAAACACATTTATCTAACAGTTATACACACTGCGACTTACTGTGGGGCGTCAAAACTACTCCTCTCGTAACATTTTTATAACAATAATGTTCGGCTAACACACTGAATCTCCATATCTTCTCTGTGGCAAGCTAACAAACAGCTGACCCGCTCTCACACACCCTTGCTCGTTGTTGTCCCGCCCTCCAGCCAATCAAAAGCTGAGGAACTTGACTTTGCCCAATGATTGACTAATAAGAGCTAGCGTGCAAAAACAGCAAGGTAGGATTCACATCACCTTAGGTTTTATCACCTTGCCACCTGTTATACTTGCGATCAATGATGTAATTGATAAGAACTTATGTGTGAAGTTTTTGGGAATCATTTTAAAACTGGTTATCAGAAAAGGTCCCTCATGCTCCCAATTTAGAATATAATTGATATTAAATTGTTGTTCTTGTGGCCGATAGAAAGTGGATATGATGCACAGTAGCTTAATTATTATGGCTAAACTTACCCACAGATGTAGTTTTATTAATAATGCCAGACCACATTTCATTGTCTTCATGAATGAGTTATTGCGTTCCAATAAAGCACTGAAAACCAAACAAGCCTTGCATATTAAAGAAAAAAAATCATATATTATTTTCTGAATACACTTACTCTTTTAGTTGTTTTTATTTTATTTGTATTTTATTTGTTATTTTCCATAATAGATCTGTGTTCAGTCTTTAATTTGTACTGTTGTTTGTGTATATCAACTTGATGTAATGGCCAGAGTTTGTTTCTGAATAAAGATTTGTTTAAAAGAATTAAAAAAAATAAACTTGTATGTAAGCAACAGTAGCCTACCTTTCCAAACAAAAGAATACTTTTCAAACAAATGTCTTCTGCCACATTCATTATGTTCAGGAAAATACACTACTCCCCATGTGATTGGTTACAGGCATTTTAACAATATATTATATACAGTGTTGTCACCCCTGACAGAAAAAATACTCTAATTTGGTGTTTGTGTTTAAGATAAGGATGAGGATTTTGTTCTCAATATTATTTTGTTATTGGGGAAGTTTTTCATAAATGTTGATACTTTAAACTTAACCCAGTCTGAACCATTGGAAGAATGAGTTAAAACTCTTGAGTATGTCAGTGAAAGTTGTTAAAGACAAGAAAGCTCTTAAATGGTTTCCGTTTTTAAATGTGTTAAGATAGCCCTGTTTTTTATTTGCATGTATTTTATTTTCATTTTATATTTTGTTTTTGTTTTGTAATCTGGGTTTATACCTGTTTGCACAACCGTTTGCAGATGCTATTGAATGAACAGTACTTGAAATGTGCTTCCTTTTTTTTAAGTTCTTTATTTAGCTTTATAAATCCAAAAAAGTATATTATATGACCATACCCAGTATACATGTAACATATCCAAGGGTTTATGGACAAAATAACCAGGAGTTACATACAAATATTAAAATACTATATTGCCCATAACTGCAGTGTCTTTGCTTTATAGACAGTTATATAAATAGTGATTTTAAAAGGCACAATTAACAAACTTTTTGGAGTTGTTAGAGGGTATCTGCAGGTCTTAAAAAGTGTTAAAAACATTGAACTTAAAAGTTTTAAAAGCATTGGGTTTTGGGGCCATTCCTTGTTAAGTGTTCTCATCGCCATCTTCCCACATGAAATCATGCTCAGGTTTTAAAGGATTAATCCATCCATCCACTAATTTTTTTGCCACTTTAGAGGCCATTCTATATCAACGTGCATTCTACGTGGCATTAAATTATTCAACCAGCTGAACCCTGCAGAAAAGATTTATACAGAAGCCTTACGCCAAAATGGATTCACAGATTTCGGCAAAAGCCTCCTTCACAGTGTTAAGATAGGACATACTTGATGTCTTATTAAAATCTCTTTGCATGTGTCTCTGTCTTCCTGCCCTTCCTGTGCAGTGCTGTCCCTGTGCTGCGGCAGTGCCTCAGGCAAACCACAACCCTTTAGATCTCTTTAATTACATGTCTGTCTCAGCCACAGAAGAGCTGCACAGCATGAAGACCGCTGAAGCTCTCCAGTAATCAAAACAAAAAATGGCATCATCCTTCCTCCTCTGCCTCTACATCCATGACAATAACTAAGAGAAGGGGAAAAAAAGCCATTATTTTTCCAGGTTTTGTTGGTTCTGCTGAATAATAACCTTCCAAGAGGAAATTATAAACATGTGAAGCAATTACACTGTATGAGAACTTCAACTTAATTCAGAGTCCCCGCTTTCAAGTTTATGATGCTGGATCAACGTTGTCATTTTCAATCTGCAGCCGGGCAAATGTCGTGAGCTGAGCTCAATGACAGCAGTGGGAGATAGTCATATCATTATTGTTGTTCTGCAGTTCCTCCCTGTTTCTTTGAACTCATGTCTTTTATTTTTTTTACTAGTTGTAACCACACGACATGAAGGCCTAAGTTCATTAGCGAGCTGGCCTCTAATCCATGTTTTTCAGTTTAGAGGAACTTTGGCTGACCTCTCGCCCACCTGCATGTGGACGTTTTTTAATTAATACATTCCGTTTTTCCATAGGTCTGTTTGTTCTGAAAAAAAAGAGAGAGAGAGAGAGGGAGGGAGAGGAGAAACACTGCATCCTGGGCGGGTTGGTATCCGGAGTAAGGTTTGGCATGCAGCTGAGTGAGACCACAGATATTCCCCGGCCTTCCATCACTGCTTTTCTCTCTTCTCACCAGTGTTTCCCTCCTCCTTCAGACTCTTACATACTCACACACACTGTTAGCAGGCTTCAGCTAACATTGTGGCACATTTCCCACTCTGTCTTTATTGTGTATGGGGTTGTGACTTCTCTTGCTGATGCTGCACTCTGTCTGTTCTTTAGGTGTGAGGACGGTTGAGACTCTAGAGAAGACTGTCTTCCATTCACAGTTTTTGGAGATATACATGCATACATGTGAGAGCAAACAGTTTCTGTCATTTATACATACAGATGAAAACGTTTTGGAACCTCATAGTGTGCTAGAGAAAATGTCAGGGGGATCACCAAAATGATGTGATCATGAATATCATCCCATTACAGAGAAATTTACTGAGGTATTTCAGTTGGGCTGAAACTGGTGGACCATCAGGTTGATGTATCCAAAGCATCATGCTGCCAGCATACCTTAAAGCAATCTGCCAGCCAGACATTTGTTTTTATACATTTTTGATTTTGTGATCAAAAAAATTCTTAAATATGGGGGCAGGGGTTGCAATGTTTTCTGTGCACCACAGACCACCACTGGCACATGTGTTAACCAGCAGAGTTACCACCTCAGGGGGTTTGTTTATGTCATTGGTGTGCCTGTTGAACACATCCTGGGCACAAGAGCCAACACATGGTATATTGTGCATACACAAGTCACACACAGCCAGTCTTGACAGTTGGACAGGGTGCGGGGGTCAGGTCACAGGCACGCACAGTGCCCCTCATTGAGGTGTTGTGATAAAAATCAACCCAGAAAGGCCTGAAAGCGGAGAAAACACTGAATTAATGTTGCGTTTGATCTGCATGGCTACAGGCGGAAACCACTGCCTTGTGTATAACATTATTCAGCCACTGTCAATTCCAATGACACAGCAGAGGTTTCTTTCATAAAGGCTGGTTTATGCATCTCACAGAGGAAGCAGAGAGAAAGGGGGACAGGGGACGAAAACAGGGCCAGATTCATGAGTCTAGGGGATACACAGAAACAAGTCAAGCTGCCCCTTGTGAGGAAACAGAGGGGGGGGTGGATGCACTAAAAACATGGCAGTCAGGAACTTAACTGCTCCCTCACATCCTGAGGGCCAGGCCATTGTGTCGTGAGTACAGAGGGGAGGATATGTGTATTTCTGGATGCCTCAGTTCCGGTGATCTTCAATTTGTGTGTTAAAGACAATAAATGGAGCTTATTTTACCTAAGAGAAGCCAGGACTGAACAGGAGTCCAAGCAAAACACACGCAAGAAACAAGGGAACCATCCCATCCCAGAGTCCCCTCGCTTCCTGTTTTCTTTCAACCAAGGGGCACCAGAGCTCTCAATGTGTGTGTGTGTGTGTGTGTGTGTGTGTGTGTGTGTGTGTGTGTGTGATTGGGAGGATGTTTGGCTTGGTAATGGATTTTTATTAACACTGAAAGGAAGCAAGTTTCAATGGCTTTTGGGAGACATGTTTAAACCCAAAGAGTGGGTTGCTATTTGAAGATAAAGTCTCTTTGTTTGTGAGACATCATGGATACATTACCGGGACTGTTAGTAACAACGCTGCTGACTCAGCAAGTGGAGGTAAGGGTATTTAAAGTGTTGAGGTTAGACGATTGCACAAGGAAGGGATAAGTATAGGATAGAGCTGCAGTAAATAGTGTTAGCACAGTGGTGGGCTTGTTGGGCTTTAAAGTGATTCGGTTTGACCTTCAGACCCTGAACAGACAAAAAAAAAGCCTATTACAGTAAATGCCAAAGAAACACTCTACATGAGCACACACTGTACTAACCTGTGTGTAAGGATGGGTGCAGCTTTGTGTGCCCTGCTGTGTACAATGTTTGAACTACATGGACTTACACAGTCTTGAATTTATAATTATGTATATTATTTATTCAAATCCATTCTGGCTGTGAAATACCAGCACTTTGTCCCACCCTTCAGCATCTGATAATGACGAACAGGGCAGCCTTTAGACATATGAATATGTTGGTCCCCGCACTGGGCTTTGACCCAGAATTTGAACAGCATAAATTTTATAGAGGAAAGCTGGGAAAAACCATCGAAGAAGAAGAAAGAGAAGGGAAGAAAACAAAACAAGACGAAGGCATCAAAAAAATTAGTAGCGTACGTATAAAAAGTACAGCGTTCAAAAGTTGTCCATGTTTTCACCGTTCAACATACAACTCGTCTGCCGCTTGCTAACTTGCTTGGTATGTGAAGTCATAGGTCAACCAGAACAAGGTCCAATAGCAACTAGCTGAAAGGGGGCATATTGCCACATATTGTGGTGGAGTTGGACATACAGTACTTACGTTGATAAAGCAAGTGCTTGTACACTGGGACAAGGACAGTAGTCAAATTAAATCAAGCTATTACCATAGCTCGACTGAACTGTGCATGTAAAATGTACTGATTGTAAAATATGGTTAATGTTGTGAAATGTTAATGGTTAAGTTTAGAAAAAATATGTTTTGGGTTAAAATAAGTAAATTTCCTGAGTAAAATGATGTGGCATAACTACAAATTACGTAATGTTACATTTAACATGGTATGTAAGTAACTGTGGTCTCCTGGGTGAAAGTCTGGTTTTGTTTGACCCATCCACCTCCCCTCTCTCCCTCCCACTCTATTAACTGACTTTCTCGCTCTTTTATATATGTCACTTGCTCTTTGCGTGAAGTATTGCTGTGGATGGGTTTACGTTGGACTTAGCTGAATGCCTGGTGCATCTCATAAAGACGCTAGAGGGTACCTTTGAGGCGTGAGGCGTGTATTTACAACCTGGCACCAACCTGGGAATGAGAATGGGCTGCTTAATTTAGAGTGGCTATTTTGTGTCTTTGCCTTGCTGGCACCTGTTTTCTGAAGAGAAAGGGTTTGATTTTCTACCAATGACTAATGTCACAGTAGCCTGTTCTTTAGAATTAGGTAGCATCCCAAGTAAATAATGTTTAATGCACACCGATTGCATGAGTTGTATGAATAAATTGAAATCAGAATGTATAAATCGAAATCAGTATCACACATTTAAAAAGTAGTAGTACTAGTGGTCAATGTACAGTTTCTGGGATGGGCCAATCCAAGTAGTAAAAAAACATTTGCTTTTTTAGAGCAACATTCTGGCCCTTTCATGTATTTCACTGAAGATTGACAGTGATCGAGATTCAACTGGTTGGTAGGTATACATTAAAAAAAAATAGTAGAAATGGATGTTCTGATGTTGCCATACACTAGTACTGTACAAACGTACGAGAAACTGGATACATACAGTATATACAAACTGTTACTGTAGCTGTTACTGTTTGATGAAGAGGCATTCAGTCTCATCAGTCTCATCACATCTTAGAGGAGGTAGTGAACTGGATGTCCAACTAGAAGAAACAAATAAGCTATGATCTGTCAAACCCTTGCACCTTCAGCTCCATGGCTCTTGGGTTGGTTTGACATGCTAGCTGTTTTTCCTGTTAACACGGGATAAAACATTATGAAAGTTCCATGGCACGACCACACCTCCAGTTGCTCTGCACATGACAGCTGATAAATTCATGCTTTTGTAATTGGTTGACTTGTTTTCACATAAAACAATTGAAAAGACAAGATTTATGCTGGTTGATATGCTGACACTCCTGTTTGGTCATGGTGAGAAACACAGTGTGTGTGTGTGTGTGTGTGTGTGTGTGTGTGTGTGTGTGTGTGTGTGTGTGTGTGTGTGTGTGTGTGTGTGTGTGTGTGTGTGTGTGTGTGTTGAAAGATGTATGTGCAGATCAGGGTTGATTTTATGCTTTTTGAGGGGAGTCACATGTGATACGTACATGGGCGACCCTCGGCTGCTGTCCGTCGCACCGATATTCTAGACCTTTTCTGACAATGTTAAAGCAAAAGAGTGGAGTTGTGTTACACTAAACCATAAGTTTTTCCCACATGTCAGGAATCCAGTAAGAAATTGAAGACGTTATTGTATCTGGACTGGAGGATCCTCATACTGTCTGTATCTGGTTTTATCTTTCTTTTTCTTGTTTGTTTGTTTTATTGATTTTTTTTGCGTGTGTGAAAATTTTCAAGTAATTTTCTTGTCCCTTTTTTATTTTTTATTACCAAGTTCTTGATGTTGGGGGGTAATTTCTTCTTTAGCTGCTCATTGCTTTTTTTTTTTTACCATGTTCTTTTAACCCCTCAAATTTGGAGGTCGTGCTGACCTTTGACTCCGTCCCTCCATTTTCTACCACCTCCAGTCTGCTGTGGGACTTTTGGGGGCCCCAGTCCTGCTGAGTATGTCTGTCCACTGCCTCCAGAGGGGTCCCAGTTTCAATATGGGCTTGAACAACTGACACTCCATCTCTCCCTTTATCCACCTCACACACACACACACACACACACACACCTCTCTGCATGCTCCTGAGTGATGGAGTCAGCTGGACTTGCCTCAAAGGGAAAAGCACCTTCCCAAGCAAACTGGTGGGGGTCTCCCCCATTTCTCTCCCAGCCCTCCCAGTCCTTTAATAAGGCCTTTCTCTAGGTGTCAGGAGGAGATGGGAAAGGGGCCCCTTAGAGGGGGTCAGGGTCACAAACAAAAGAAAGTTACACTGAACATTTGGGCCGTTTAACTCTTAAATTCTCTCCGGCCTCCAGCTCCTGGGGGTTGTTGAACTTGCACTGTTTTATTAGTTGTAAGGCATCCATCACGTATGGGGAGCAGTGACCTTCTCAAATTCCTACCTGTGATGAAATACCAGAAACCGTCCTTCAGGGTGCCAGCTAATAGACTGTTCGAGCACACAGAGGTCAAGATATTAACATATAGAGAAAAGTAGATGACAATCTCTCCCAGTCTGTCTCTATGGAGCAGCACAGGACATGTCGAGACGGCGTTGTGATCTGGTTAATGGCAGCCATTAGTTTTACTGGCATTCAAAGCGCGGCATATTAAAAGTGATATGTGCTAATTCCCCGGTCTCAGGGCCAGTTTAATTAAGAATACAGTTCTGGGAGGAAGTCACACTGAGGTGGAAAATAGGATTATAATACTAAAGAAGGTTAAAAAAAAATCACAGTGTAGGCAAATGTCAAGGATTAGAGTTTTAAAAAAAACACAGTGAGTGTTTTGGGGACATAACTTTCCCACACAAGCACGCACACACACCCAAAAAGTTCACACACTTTTCTCTTCTCAGTCTGTCGTAGGAGTTATTATTAAACATTTTTCACAACCGCCGTGTTTCCACACAAAGGGCGGTTTGTCCGAGTCCTGTTTGCTCGGTTTATTAAAATAGCCGCTGCACCAAAGTGATCAAACCCCTCCGTTCGCCCTCTAAATCTAAGTAGTCACTCTAAAAATATTTAATATGCACCATCAGCGCAAAAGCAACAAGCTGCCCCTCGGCCTCCCTCGCTGCCTGCACTTTAAAACAACACACACAGACGTTGTGGAATGCAACCATATCTCCCCAATAAATCCCGGCTTTTGATTTTTTCCGCGATGCCTCTCGTGGAAAAATGCCCTCTCTGCATGGAATGTCTCTCAGCATTTGCCTCGCTCGTATGTGACCAATATTGCTTTAAAAAAAAAAAATGAATACAGACATTGTTTAGGGGAGAAAGAGAGGGAGAAAAGGGCCAATAATGTTGGTGTTGTGTTGGCCCAGGCCTCCTTTTTGCCATGTGAAGCTTTATCTTCTTCCCTCATCAGGCTAAGTCTGCTCTGGGTTATTATTGCTGACCTCTGGGGGCTTTCAAGAGCGGAGAGAAAGCTTTTAACCCTTCTATAATTTCCAGATTGTGTACATCATGCTGTAACTGTAAACACATACTAGTTTATCCTGGGTTTAACTTATGCTCATTACTTGTTCGGGACATGACCAGTTTTTGACACTGCAACTTTTCTTATAAATGTTTTCTGCTAGTGTAAATACTTCTACTGCAGAGGGCTTTACATTACACAGTGATTAATCCCATGGTTTTCATGTGACCAAAATAAAAGCCCACCTCTCGGCCCCTGCGCAGAGGACTAAGCGAAAACATCCGTGTTCTGCTCGACCCAAAAACAAACCCGACATTCATAATATCCACAAAATAAATGACCCGCTCCCTCTGAACTCTGAGGGAGCCGTGTACAGTGTAACATAATCTGCATTCAAAGTGTCGAACTCACAGGCCTTGGCTCTGTCCCTCAGCGGTGCCCTCCCGCTCTGCTCCCAAAAACTGACACACACTCAGAGCGGCACTGTCATCCCCTTGTCCCGTTCTCACCCCCAACCCCAATCCAAAACCCTTCACCCCCACCCCAACACCGCCACCCAGCCCCGCCTGTCCTTTCATCCGAAGAAAGTGCCCATTGTGTGGGTAGATTGTTGTAAAAGAGGGGTGTAGCTGTGCCCGGTTGGCGGGTGCTGAGTTTCCGTCTCGGAAGAGAGGACATCGCTTCCTTGTTGTGATTTCAAGCGCTTTGCTTCAGTACTCAAAGGATGGCCTTTCGTAGTTATCTTTGAAAAGATTGTGCTGGAGAGAGAAATAGAGAACACTCATTTCAAAGACAGAAAAAAATGAACACATTTTTTTCTATTGAGACTTGTCCAAGTGGAGTGCATGCTGGGTCTGCACTAGTATGCACTGCTTTTAGGAAAAAGCCAGAGCCCTGCACTCTGAAACAGCCAGTCTGACTCTGTCCAAAGGTAACAAAATCCATCTACCGGAACCTCTAAAGCTCACGAATAAACATGTAGCAGGTTTTAGGGTCAACTTTAATTTTATTTCTTCTTAAACTACGTTTAAGAAAAATGAGAATAAATCTACCTTTTACCTTGTGCCTTGTATGTTATACCTCTTCATCACCATTAAAAGTGTAAAAATGAAAATAAAAGAAACAGTTTGGCTCATAATGTCAGTAAAGATACTCTGTTACAATTAAAATCCCTGCACTGAAAATGATACTTGAAAAATAAAATAAGTATCAAAAATATCAATACAAAAATAAGTATCTTCAGAAAAAGAAAAAAAAACACCTAAAAATTCTCAATATTCTTTAAATATAAAAAAAGATAATAGAACCCCCAAAAAAAAAAAAATTGAAATCATCATCATCATCAAAAAAAAGAAGACAATTATAAGAAACAAACACAAAAAACCCTCAATATAATCCTAAAAAAAGAAAAAAAAATCTTAATGGTAAAATGGACAAAAATGGTAAATTAAAGCTATTCAGTGGGTGCCCACAGCAGTGCTTGTACTTCATGCATAAGCAAATGCCCCACTTGGGCCACCCCAGTAAAAAAGTCTGGACGCACTACTGCTCAGAGCTCAACAAGATTTGTTTTTGTACCAAGGATGGACAGTAATCTCAGTGGCACACCCAAGGTGTTGCTGGGGAGGCCACGGCTGCCCTGAGGCAAATACATTTTGATTTGGCACCTCTAGATTTTCAGTGGTCCAATCTGGCCAACCCTATGAAACATTTCTGGCGACATCACTGAGTACTCTATGTGCTTGTTAGCATGTGGATACTATTAAAACTTAAAATTCTGATATATAAATAGTGGTCTAACTCAGAATAAACCAAGTCTTTATGTCTTTAGTGTTTGTGTTGACACCCAACCATTCAACTTGTAAACCCTTTTTAAAAGGATATTAAGAGCACTTTCTTACAAAAGTTGATTCTTCACAGCGTGCGTCGCACTTTTATTTTCCCCCTTTTCACTTTCCCTCTGGAAAATCCTCTTCAGCAGGGCACACAAAGCCCGTCTTCACCATGCAGGGGGAAGGAAGCTGTGGGAGACTGGAATACCAAAGCTCTCCGCGTCAGAGATTCAGAATGGAAAGTCATTATAATCGCCACTGAGGCGCTGGCATAATATTTACAGTGTGTTTGTGAACATGCTGCTGCCCGGGCGCTTACTGTAGGAAACAGTGCCTGCAGCATCTTGGCTCAGAACAGGATGGATCAGGTCCCATCAGAGTCTTGCTGCACCACGTGCTGACAAGAGGATGTTGTCATGGTGACGACTTTCCATGTTTCCATGACCCCAAGACTGCTCCACCTTTGGGTGGCCAGTTGGTTTGTTCAGTGACAGAGATCCCTATGTCAATTCATGACTCCTGAGTATAGTCCCACATTGTCTGGTCTGGATCCATCTTTTCTCCTTTCCTCACTCTGTATTTTCTTCCCGGTGGTCTCAGCCAGGAGAGGACCACTGCAGGAGAGAGATGAGATCCTCTCTTTGAAGTGGAGGCCCAACTCTGCCTGAGTGACAGAGCCCGCCTGCCTGTCAGACATCACACAGACAGGTCGCACAGTTCCGACAGCGACGTTTCAAACCCCCTCACCACCCCTCTCTGAGGACCCCACAACCCACCCATCCACATCAAACTTGAAGTTTTTTTTGAGCTTGTAATCAAATCCAGGCAGCCTGCAACAGAGGTGAGTTGTTTAGGCTGCCGACGTGCTGCTGGGGTCAAAGGTCATGTTGGGCTTGAGCCCCCTTTTGTGGGAATGTCCCAGAGGCTCCATATAGCATTAAAAGATGAGAGAAAAAGAGCAGTGTGGAACAAAATTCATGTTGTGTATAGAGTTAATGTGTCCATTCATCACATTAGTTTTTTTTAATTTAACCTTATTTTAACCAGAAAAAGTATGTTGATATATGTTGTAAGTGAACCATAAAAACTACAGGACCCACTAATTTACACTCTGACATTGGTGCAACAGTGCTTTGAAACAGCCTAAAAGAACCAATGAGTGCAGCTTAAGTCTTTCTGCAGGAGATTATATGCATATGGAGCTGCATATATAAAGACTCTTTTGCCAAACTCTGTACAAACCGTAGGTATAGAGAATAAGAACAAGTTCTGAGATTGTGAAATAGATGCCACATGAGGCATGTTTTCATTGCTATTGTCCATTTCTGTGGAACAACCTGCCTGAAGACCTGACTTTTTACCTTTTTAATTTGGCTTTTAATTGAACTTTACCTATTAATTTATTATCACATATTCATTCATACATTTTAGTCTGTTTTTCTAGATGGCATATCATTTTATTACTTTTAACATTTTTATCTATTATTATACTTTGTGCTGTTATCCTTCCATCTGTCTTTTTTTACTGTTAGAATGTTATTTATTTATTTTGTTTCTTTCTCTCTTTATTCATCTATTTATTTATCAATCATTATTGCTATTACTATTTTATTTCTGTATTTATTTTTATCTTTTTATCGATAGGCTTTATCCTGCCTCTGTTGTTTCTTCGCTTATGGTAGTGTTTCCTCAGTTCCTGGTTTTCATAACTGCTTTAATTCTGGCTTTTTTTAATCCGTGTGGGGGTGTGCGTGTGTGTGTGTGTGTATCTGTCTGTGAAGGTGGAGACTCTGGTTTTACTGTAAGAATTACTTTTGGTTACAATTTTGCTTGTATGAAAAGTGCTATAAAAATAAAGCCTGCTTGATCGATTGTTTGAGTTATTTTCAATTTTTTCCTTGATGATGAAAATCACAATTCAAAGTCTTACAGGTCTGAAGACGTGTTTTTTTTTTTTTTTAAACTTGAATCCTTCCTAAGCTGTGACAAAGGGTTTGTTAAACTTTCCAGTAAATGTTTCATGTGACCTCAGTAGCACACTGTAACACTCAAAGACCTGAAATGATGACTCATGTGAAAGCCTTAAAGACACAATGTCGGCACAGGAAGTTACAGGGTAGAATCAGCTAAACACCACTTGTGTCACTGACTCTTCTGGAAAGAAAAGAAAACACACTCATCCTCAAATTAAAACCTTTCAGGACAATTTATGAGGAGTTTCTTAAGGGACTCCGTGTTGCGCCATGCATCCTTATATCCCTAAGTACTAGTGAGTAAACATAACTAAACTGTCCTTTAGGTCTTTGTTTGTCCAACTCGTTAAAACATGACGTTTATTAGCATGGTGTTCCTTTTCATTGGGGCTTTTAGCTCCATTAGTCTCTTCTGTTGCCCCTTTATATGTCTGAGAGTGTTTATCTAACTATGTAGACCAGGGCGGATGGTAGGAAGGACAGGGAAAGGGGGAAGATGAAACACAGCATGCCAAAACTAGTCACTCAGCGGTCTATCAGTGACAAGCCGTCCAGTCTGAAATGTCAAAGTAAGCCTTTTGGCTGTGACGCACCCCCCCACCTCCATCCCACTCATCATCTCCAGTCTCCACAAACATCGGCCGCTTACCTTCACTAGTCCTCTAATTGCTAATTTGCCTAATGGATGTGAACTCAAGTGTCTGTAGTTATCTGGGCCGAGGGGGGAAAAGAGAGTAAAGGGGTGGAGGTCACACCGGAGACCCCCTTCAGGGGGATTTCTGCCCCGTCTGAGCACTTTACAGGATTATTTAGGCTAACTTTCATCTTGGTTGCTGGGGCTAGGGGCTCTCAGAGTGCTGTGACCCTACGACCTCCGCTTCTGTTCCTCTCTCTCTCTGGAAGGAAAATTCCAACATATGAAGTGTCTCTACTAACCGCAGTCTCATAAGGATCATTATGGCTAAGCTCACCACCAGGTTTGCCCTACAGCCAAAAGACGGGGTGTCATTACCAGAGTAAGAACCCACAAGGTCAAGTTTGAACAAAGGAGTTTTTCAGGGAGGTTAAGAGAAGCTTCTGCTGGGCTGGAGGCCTTTCTTCGGGATTATGGTTGATGATAGCAGGATGCCAATAATTCTTCCTTTTTCTTTCAGTTCACATATTTTGCACCTGGAAAAAAAAACTGCATGTGGCCTCATGTGAACTTTGTGTCTGTTACATTGGTTCAAACATAGAAGTCACACAGTTTAATAAATACCATGTGTCCAGTCATTGAAGCGTGCAATAGTTGAGGAAGTATTCAGATACTTTACTTAAGTAAACGTACTAATATCGCCCCATCGATACAAGTAAAAGTCTTGCATTGAAAATGATACTTAAGTGAAAGTAAGTATAATCAGGAACATGCACTAAACGTATTAAAAGTACACAATGCAAAAAAAATTAAACAACAACAAACAAAACAACAAAAAACATTAAATAAACAACAAAACATAAGAAACACCCCCTAACTCAAAATTATAAAAAATAATAAAAAATACAAAAATATAGCTATAACAGCTATAAAGAAAAAAAAGAAGCAAAACTCAATTAAGAAAAGAATACTAGAAAAACAATAGAATACTAACTTAAAACGCATATCAAAATAGCTGGCAATAAATTTTCTGTGAATTGACTGACTGGTTAATCAACTAATTGTTGCAACTGCACTGTTTTTTATGCAAAAATAGTATTTTGTAAGGTAACTACAGCAAATGTAGTAAAAAAAAAGTACAATATTTACCTCTGAAATGTAGTGGAGTAAAAGTATAACATAGCATGGAAAGAAAACACTCAAGTAAAGTACAAGAACCAGAAATTAATATTTAAGCACAGTATTTGAGTAAGTGTACTCAGTTACATTCCACCACTGGAGGTTCATCTTGGTATAATAGTTCCTGCTGCCTATGGAGAGGCACAGTCACCTAATGACCTGGGTAAATGTTGTAGATTGGCATGCAGCCCCTTCAGAGTCTCCCACCACTTACGTCCTTATGAAGGAATGTAATTGTATTTTGGCTTGGCCTTTCAGCATGTGTATCAGATACTGAACTGGTGTGGGAAGATGAAGATGAGGGCTGGTGGGGGACACTGGAGACAGAGTGGCCAGGTCTTTGCTACAATTGTCCATTTTCTTGCATGAGGCCTCAACATGCTTTAAATGAACCATGGTATTTGGTGAGCAGTAACATTCACATCCACATGTAAAGGCAAAAGTGTCTATATGTTTTCCAATTTGCCGAAAATGCAGATGTGTATGAATAGTGCTGCTTGTAAGTGTTGTTAAACTTAGCACGTTATATGAAAGTTGTCAGAGTATAAGCCCTATCAGCCTCTTTAACTGCGTCCACAAGTGGACTGCATCATTACAAACCGTTATAAGCGTATTTAAAACTGACATGGATTTCCCAAAACTCCAAAAGATGACCAAATATGTCACACATAATGTTGAGAAAATAAATATAAAGTTGCAAAACATCTATATTATTTCCCTTTGTTAAGCAGCTATGAAAAAATGTCAGCATTGACACCTGAAAGTCAATTTAATCACAGGTAATTTATTGATATCACATCCTGTCTTCAGTTCTATTTTTTCAACTCAGTTTAAACAACCTGATTGTGGAGGTTAAGATATCTCTAAATAACCATATGAGAATTCTATGATAATTCTGAGGTGGTTCAAAGGTTTCACTGGACGAAAAGGACCTGTATCCGGAAAGATCCAACAGTATATAAGTTTTTGGATTTGTCAAATATCAATAACATTTTCTGAGTATCTTGGAAGATCTGAGCAGTAGCAGATCCATAATGTTTTTTGCATATAATATCAGTGACATATCCATTAGGATACCAGATTTGTATATCACAAAGATCTTAGATCCGGAAAAATACCATCAACAGATTTTGAGGCAACTGCAGATACAAAGAAATCTGACTGACCTATTCATGGATCTGCAATATTGTCTCAGCTGGTCAAAAAATCAGATCATCTTTGGTTGAGTACAGATCTTTACACATGCATGTTAGGGATAACATGTTTAACATTAAACTAATTTGTCAAAGATGCTAATGTTGTAATATTTATCTATAGTATAATCTGTTAGAAATACAAGGTTATACCTCAGAAACCTTACAAAGCTAACAGGTAGCCTGGTATACAATTTTATCCTTCACATATCCATAGATACCTGGAAATATCTCATCTGTCGCATATGCTTCTGGATTTTGTCTGTATACATATCCTAGAAGATACCAGTCATACTGTATATATATTTAATGAAAATTGCATGGATATATGTCATGATTAGATGATCAGAGGGTACAGGGTCCAATCCTGAAAAAAAAAATGCTCATCTCACAAAACCCAACAGCTCCATCAGAACTACCCATCGAGCACCAGATGTTATTTAGATGTTTGGTTTTTTTGGGGGGGGGGGACTGGTCTGGTCAGCTTCAGCCCCCAGAAAGACTTTAAAAACTGGTCTGGTCTTACAATTAATACAATAAATTACAATACTTTGATACTTGGTCCTAATTTAGCTCAAAAAAAAAAGTTGAAAATTGGTCTTTGTGTAGACTGTCTGTTTTTGTCCTAATTCAGCCCACAAAAAAGATATTGAAAACTGGCCTGTGATTAGACTGCCATTCTTTGGATGACCACTGTAGCTGCTTTTACATCATTTCCAATGTTATTCATTTATATCCAGATGTTTGTGTGTTTTTTTATGGGACAAATATAAAGCGCTCAGTAAAAAAAATAAAAAATAAAAAAAAAAATAAAGCGCTCAGTAACGCAGACTGACTCCGCCTACTGCGCATGTCAGTGAGAGAGGGACAGCGTCACGCTCATACTATGGACCGCCAGATTTTGAACGTTCCGAACAATCTGGAAGTTTCTGGACCCTGAGCTCGGCGGACCCTTAACATGGACGTTAGCTAGGTGGCCCATTACCTTTCTGGAACTTTCTGGACCTTTCTGGACTGCTAATAAAGGAATTCTCATTTGGTGAGTACATCAGAAATCATTTTCGGTGTCATTATTGCGGTTAAAAAAGGCAGTATTATTTTTTCTTTTAGGTGTATTACTGATGTATTTGAAGCTATAATGTTATACTGTGGTGAAAATTGTTTCTCTGTGATTGGAAAACTAGTATATTTCGGACAAGTGAAACTGTTTTTAGTAACTTTAGTACCACTGACATGAGCGTGCTTGATGCGGTGCTGCGTCATGGTTAAGCTAACGGTAGATAGCTAGCTAACAAGCTAATGTAACTTTAAAGTAGCATTAGCTAATGGTGGAGCAAAAGTGGGGTTTCGTCCGGGGGTGTTCAGGTTCAGCGTGCCTGATGCGCGTTTCAGAGCCTCTCCTCACTTGTTGGTTTAACTCACAAGCCATAACCTAAAAAGTTGTTTGTGACCTTAATATTTACCTTAACCCCATTAATAAACTTAAAGATCTCATGCCCAACTATAGAATCAAACAGAGATGATTTTGTAATTTTTATGATCATATATTCACAAAGAAACATTCGATTTTTAGAAGGTCCTCTACAAGGTAGGCTACTGTTACCATGGTAACAAACCAGAATCACTCTCAACTGACTACAGTCAATTGTAAATTAAATTTTTATTGATAAGGTGAGGTTCACTTAATATTGGTGATAAACTGATGTTATATCATTAAGGTAATGTTAGGGAATAGGCCTGGTCATGAAGATATTATAAATATTATGTTAAAGAGGCTTTTGGAATTACATTGCTGGTTAACAAATTCAATAACATTAGCTAATGGAGGTTATTTTGGTGAGCAAGAAAGCTGAGGAATAAATGAATAATCATAATATCAGGGGCGGCACAGTGGCATTGTGGTTGGCACTGTTGCCTCACAGCAGCCCGTTGGCGGGGGCCCTTCTGTGCCGAGTTTGCATGTTCTCCCTGTGTCTGTGTGTGCTCTCTCTGGGGTCTCTGGCTTTCTCCCACAGTCCAAAGACATGCAAGTCAGGTTGAATAGTGACTCTAAATTACCCTTAGGTGTGACTGTGAGCGTGAAAGGTTGTCTGTTTTTATGTGCGATAGTCTGGCGACCTGTCCAGGGTGTACCCTGCCTTCTGCCTGATGACAGCTGGGATTGGCTCCAGCCCCCCTGCGACCTGAGGACAAGTGGTTAAGGACAATAAATGAATGAATCATAATATCAATAATTTATATTACAATATATACATAAATCAATAGTCTTACGAAGTATTACAATCAAATAAATAAATAAATAAATAAATTATGGACACTGACAAAAGCTAAAAAAACAAACAAAAAATTCACACTCATATCACATCACAGGGTTTCACCAGATAAAATTTTGTAATAGTCTAAAAATCTGATGCCATTTTTTTTTTTTTTAAGATATTTTTTTGGTGTTTTTGCCTTTAATTAACAGGACAGCACAAGTGTGAAATGGGAAGAGAGAGGGGGAATGACATGCAGCAAAGGGCCGAGGCTGGAGGTGAGCGAGCTGAGCGACCAGGCCATTTTTTTGATGCCATTTTTTAAAATTTGTAAAAGCAAGAGAGTAAAGTGTTGAGTTTAAATCCATCCAAGATTGAAAGAGGGGTGTGAACCTACAATTTTTTGTTTATGGATAAAGAATTTCACCATTAAAATAAAAAAAATAAAATAACAGTTCAAATCATCATAACAGATTACATATTTAAGGGTAAAAAGGGAGAAAAAAGGATTAAAGTCTCATCAGCTTGCCCACAGAGAGAACATGAGTCTTCTGGTTGTAACGTAACACTGGCTGTCCACAACATGTGTTGAAGTTTTAAGTGCACGTTAATCACACTATATATATAAAATATACATTTTAATGACACAGAAATTCCCCAAATAGACATCTTGGAAGTAATGGAATATGTTTTCTGTTTTTTTCTTTTTTTTTTTTTTTAATTTTGTTTTAATTAATTATTTTTTAAAATTCATATATTTAGTTGATATTCACGCTTTTTTGTTCTTGTGTTCAGCTCACGTGGTGGAGGGATACATAAAGTTGTTTTTTTATTGAATATGTTTTGTTATATCAATAAATGTTTTATAAGTACTTTTTCATCAGTTGTCTCATTTTGAGAGAAAAAAAATCAACCTCATTATCAACCATGAATTTCTGATTATACATTTACTGTGTTACAAATTTAGTATTATATTTTCAGTAAATTTGGGTAAAACACAGCCATCGCTTATCCTGTGCGAATGCACTCCATGAAACACAGATGTAGGGGGGGTCATTTCGACATAACATGAGGTCCCTAGGTAATAATAGTCCCGAGCAAATGGGCCTTGTCTGTGTTGTGTTTTTGGCCGCTGTGCCATGGCTATCCCTCTACATCTCCTTATTCTTTGTCTTTCTACCAGTCCACACTCTGTACATGGTCCACACTGGACTTCTGGACTCCAACCCAGCACCCTCTGGTTCCCACACCTGACTGAGCTATCGCCGCCAAACTCGATCTTCGAATAGTAAGGGCTAACTTTTAATTTCTTTAAGTCTGTGTTGTGGTTTGGGTTGGCCGCCGTGCCGACAAATCTGTTTGATTATTGATCGTGGCCGCCGTGCAATGACTATCCATCTCCCATGTCTGTAACTATCTCTTATCTCTTGTTTTACCTCTCTATCTCTCTGTCTATCTCTGTTCCTCATCCCTCTTCATCTATTTATGGCTGCCGTGCCCTGACTATCTCTCTGCTCTATCTGCTGTGAGATATAAGTGTCATTTACATTTTGCCACCTTAGAATTATGAGTTTCTATCTGCGTTCTGAGCAGTTTTGAGATATTGAGCTTCAAAGTTTTACATTCATATTTGCAAAAATTATAAGATATAATGCTGCTGTGGCGGTTTGTGTTGTGCTTGGTTGGTTTAATTGGCCGCTGTGCCATGATTGTCTGTTGTCTATCTGCTTGGATCTATTAATTTAGATCTATATGATACAATAATTGTTGAAATTGAATATTACACTCTGTTATTATTATTTATCACACACACACGCACACATGCATTCACAGGACATATAGACATGCATTAGTTGCAGAAATGTTGGAGCTGTTATACACTCAGAGCTCCAAGCAATTAGAGCTTCAGTGCCTTGCTCAAGGGCACCATTCTACAGTTTCCACGTCAAGTCCCTGCAGACTGAGCTATTGCTGCCCAGCAAGGTCTACAAAAAGTAAGTGCCACTTTCATTTTCATGTCAGTGTTGTGTTTTTGGTTGGCCGCCGTGTCGACTGATCTGTTTGATTATCTGTCATGGCCTCCCTGCTGACATGTCTATTTCGTTATCTTTAATGGCCGCTGTGCCCCTGACTATTCCTCCATATATCACCCTACAGTGTCTTTCCCTCATCTTTTTGACTATATCTCTATTTATTTATATCTCTGGCTCATCTCTCTTGCCTCTCACATGTAATGTATATTGTGTTTTTATTTTCTTAAAATCTGTCATGTGTTTTTGGTTGGCTGCTGTAATGACTTATCTCTTGGAGTGATCTTGTACGGCTAGGTGCCATGACTGTCTGTTATGCTTCTATATTTTTAAGCTTGAATCAATATTGATGCAATAATATATTTTTAATTATTAATCCCTCAATGGGAAAATCCATTTTTTTCACTCTTGTAATCGTTACATACACAGATACACCAAAAATACACACATTGACACACAGGTCCTGTAGCCATGTCAATAACTGTAGAGTGATGTGAGAGATGGAGCTGCTACACAGTGAGCGCTTCAAGTGATAAGGGCTTCGGTTCTTTTTGGTTTTCACCATAAGCTGTCTGTGCCCTTCAATACCCATACTACCATACTACACTGTCAGAAAAAGGGGTACAGTTGGGGAACATTTATGTTCATTAAGGTACAACTACTGTTGATGTACTGTCAAAGGATCACAGCTGGTCCATAAGATACTATTATGTACCTTTTCTAGGTTGAAAGGGTACATAACAGTACCAAACTGAGAAAAGGTACATATCTGTACCATTTTTCCAACATTTAGGGGTACAAATATAGAAATGTCAGTCTGTTGTTGGGAGATGGGATGGTCATTGTGCAAGGAAAATTGTGTTCAGTTAGTGCATCTATATAGATAAAGTTATTATTATTATTGTTATCTGTCTATTGAACCTAGTTTCTGTGGTGGGGAAAAGGGCCTATTTTATTAATGCTAGTGAACATTACACCCTTATACAGCTCGCAGTAGCCTGTAAGTCTGCCATTAAGTTGGATAAAATCTGAGGAGCAATAGTGCTACATTTTCAACGGCAGCGCACACGATCACTGCATCACTGCGTCACTGCCTCTTTCAACAGTCGCTGTCCTGCACTTGCCGTGCAAACCGGAGGATTGAGCGGCAAGTGCAGGACAGAGAGACACAAAGGTTTAAAGTTCTCAGATTAACACATTAGCTCATAATGGTAGTTTTTTTTCTGTCTTTTAGCAAAAAATTGTGTTGTGTTGAAAGACATAAGGCCACATGTGTGCAGTCACTATACTCACTGTGCAGATTTCCTCTGATCAGTATCAAAAACAAACAAACCTGGATCCAGTGTTAAGCTGCCCGCTTACTATTTTCCAAATACTACACCCACCATTAGTAGAACAGGAGAGTAATCATTGTCCATATGGAGGTATTTCATGGTAAATGAAATAATGAGAGAGTAGTGGGAGAGAGGGCCCCTCTATCCAGCACACAACTGGGAGTTGGAGTCAGGCTTGGCCCTGTTGCCAGGATACCAGGGTCACCCCCTGTGGGGGGCACTGTTCGTTGGCCAGACTGTGGTTGGGAGAAAGAGAAAGGGGAGGCAGAGCACGAGTGCTGATCAAAGTTTAGCCAGTGCCCCGCTGCTCTCCAAATAAATCCCCCCACCGCTGGGCTCTCAGTGCCAGCCTTGTTTCAATAAGTCTCCCTTATTGTACACACAGCCAGGGGTCTTTGAGCTGAGCCATTCACTGTGAGCTTCCCACAGGATTACATATCTAAATATATGATGTGAGAAGAGCCACTGCCCCGTGTGTGTGTGTATGTGTGTGTGTGTGTGTGTGTGTGTGTGTGTGTGTGTGTGTGTGTGTGTGTGTGTGTGTGTGAGAGGCGTTTAGTGATTCTGTTAAATTAACCAGAGCTGAAGAGGATCAGTATGTTGAAGGGCCCACCTCACACTGGTTGCTCTTGTATTAGTGGGAATTTACCAGTGATCCTACTGTGCACCTACCGTGCATAACTTCAGCCACTGTGTTATCAGAAAACTACAAATGTTTCACTGTAAGACAAAAGTTAACCACCATCTCTATAGTTATATTAAGGGGTCATTTGAAAGGAATTCCCATTGACAACCTATATATATATATACATACGTAAATATATATATTTTGTGTGTGTGTATGTGTGTGTGTATATATATATATATATATAGCTACACCACTTCAAGTGGGAGTAAAAGGTATGTTGTTCATGTTTATGTATGTTGTTCTTTTAGTGAATTAGTTTTATTAAAATGCTGTAATAGGCAGCATTATGACAGATTTTTATTTGTTCTGACTGGGAATGTTAAAGTTCAGCTTATACTTCTCTGAACTGAAATTGTGATAATATTACTCATTTATAGTGTTCTTTTACTACAATGCTACAATATGTGGATTTGACAGCAATTTCTAAATACTTTTTAGTCTGTTTACTTGGTTATTATGTTTTTAAATGTATGATATGATTACCAATTCAAAGTACTTACAATGTTAGGTTGACCTCAGATTTATGGACAGGGATCTGCAGGGCTGGCATGATGTGTATATGCAGGGAATCACTGTTGGTTAAAAAAAAAATCTTTACACGTTTTGTTTGTGGGATACGATCCCACATCAATGTATTTATTCTATCATACTGCACAGGCGAAAAAAACCCCCCAAAAAACAAAAAACATGAGCATGGCTCAGTAGACAGATGAACAAATCAAAGAGTCTTTACTGAGCAAAGAATGCAAGAACACAAAATGTGAAGTGACAAAGGCTCAGGCTGAGGCACAATCCGAAAATGCAGGCAGGGTTGGAATCTAGATCAAAAATCACAAGGCAGGTATGAAATGCTGGAAAGCTAAGGCACAACCTGGCAGAGAGCTAGTGAACATGGTTATACAGGAGCGCTAATTGGGGAATGAGTGAACGAACAGGTGAGTGATAATGAGCAGGTGGAGTGAATCTGCTGATGAGGGCAGGCAGTGGGAGTGGCAGGGTCTGACATGACAGCAGAGTTAGAACACAATGTACCAACTATTAACAAAGTTAATAAAATGAAGAATCATTTAAAACCATGACAGTTTTCGAGCTACTGTTGTTGTCATAAGTATTTCGGCTAAGAACTTGTTTATCATGTGGTGAAAAAGCAACACAGTTTTCCTTTCTTAAGCCAAATAAAGGCATTAACTAATCCAGTTGTGGGGAACAACAACAACAACAACAACATGAAAGTTTGGTAGTATGGATGTACTATTCAGAACATCCATGCTCAGTAGTCCAAACCAGGAAGGCAATCATTATTACTCCTTTCAACCTTGACAACAACGGTGCATACCACATCCACTCTAGTCTTGTTTGGTTTATCTGTCACATCGCCAGAGTGTAAACGCCTTAAGTCTGTAGTTAGCTAACAAGTTTGTCACAAAAACATCCAAATATCAGAAGTTTTTTCAGAGTAGAGAAAATGTGTGAAGTGAGCAACATTACCCAGAGGAAAAGACTTTTGAGATGCTGTGTACAGTCACCAGGCCTCGCTGTGGTGGTTCTGGAAAGACTTCCCATAAGCAAGATAACTGCTGGTTAAGCCACAACATTTCAGTTTCTGTTTCTATATGTTTAAAGCTGCATTAATCAACATCACTTACTGAGCAGCATGTAGCTTTTTTCAGCAAAAAAATAGGAACATTTATCAGGTGGCCAGAAACATGGTTAAAAATGAATGTTGATGTTGCTCTGTTTGCTGGATGTTTACTGTTTGTTAACATGTTCACTACAGTAACTTTGTCAGGTGATAATAAGTCAATGTTGTGTTTATAGATTTTTCTCTGTAGCCCCAAGGGGACAAAAAAATCCAAATCATTGCTGGAAAGTCAAAAATACCCCCCTTGAGGTAATTTGTTGATACCACAGCATGCCTGTGCTGGTGTACAGTCGAGGTGGTTGGACCTCTGGGGTTTCTAAATGCCTGACAACACAGTATGTGGGTCCAGAGTATCAGGCGGTCGGGGTTCCCACTGTCAAGCATGATGGAAGCCAAACTCTGCAAAGAGTAATTTCATAAATATAGTGGCAGGTGGAACTTGTTGGACATGCCTACTCTCTCCTTTACAAATGGTGGGTAATGTTCCTGACCTCCTCACCCCACCAGGGGCCTCAGCAGCTGGGGCGCCTCAACCTATGCAACCCATACCATGCACTCCCTTGTGTGTGTACCGTATGTGTGTATATGAATGTGCATTTGTGCCTGTCTGTGTATATAAATTGCCACATGGCCACCTGAGTTTTCCTTTATACCAGCCCATTTTTCAGCTCCGCCACACACAGTCGCCCATATGTGTTGCTGCGCAGCTCCCTCCCATTCACAAGGAACTCCTAACCTCAATCTGTTGCATTTGCCCCATACTATTACTCCTTATATACAACCCCAATTCCAAAAAGTTGGGATGCCATGTAACAAAAATAAAAACAGAATGCAATGAAATGCCAATCCGTTTTGACCTATATTCCATTCAATACCTAAGTCTAAACACAAAATATTTAATGTTCAAGCTGATGAACTTCATTGTTTTTTGTCAGTATACTCATTTTGAATTTGATGTCTGCAACACGTTTGAAAAAAGTTTGGACAGGGGCAACAAAAGACTGGGAAAGTAGTGAAATGCTCAGAAAATACCTGTTTGTAACATTCCACAGGTTGATTGGTAACCAATGACAATATCATGATTGGGTATGACCGGGGTATCCTCAAATGGCCTAGCTGTTCTCACACAAGGGTGGTGACAGGTTCACCACTTTGTGAAAAGCTGCGTGGCTAAATAATCCAACAGTTTATCAACATTATCCAGAAACACCGTCGACTTAGTGAAATTAACGTCACTTCGTGTACTGATGGCCCACCAGCATATGGAGCTTTTCGATATAGGTAAAATTAGGTCAACTTAGAGTTGATTTTTCTTTTACATGTTCACTTTGTCAATAATAAATAAATAGATAAATATACAGTATGTGTAATATTCATTCATTTGATATGTTATATACATAAACATATTGTTACATATATGTATGTCATATTCATTGTATATATATAGTGTATATATATATATATGTATATATATTACAGATTTCATTTAAAAGGCAATAACAGCCGATGCCAATGATGTGGTGATCTTATGTACATATATATGGGGAAAAAAAAAACAAAACAATAAACTTTATATGTAGTAGTTCCAGCAACTTTGTCTTTGTGCTGTATTTAATTGAATGGAGGTCAAAAAGGATTTGAAAATCATTGCATTCTGTTTTTGCTTACGTTTTACACAGCGTCGGAACTTTGTTGAAATTGAGGTTGTACCATTAGAAACAACTCAGCTTTGTTCAGTCGGCACAGCCCCATTTTCCACAAACTCTTTGTGGTGACGCTCTGTCACTGTCATACCTCTGCGGTAGAGGGGATAAATCATGCTACCACTCGGTATAAACATGTCAGCATGTAGGCTCGAGGCGGGTGAGGAGATCCAGGGCTATTGCTGAGTTTTGTGAGGATGTTGGGGGGCTGCGGACCTACGGGAGGTCGTCAAAGACAGCTGGTCAGAGACACAAATCTGTCCCTATAGCATCTTAAATCGAACCACACTGAAGAAGACAAGATGGAAGCTGCCATAATGGGAACATAAAGGTGACATAGGCGAGACAGTGTGGAATGTGTTGTCCTTGACTGTAAGGAGACAAGATATGAGTCTGAGTGCTTCTGCCGCTTAAAGTAACGTCATGTCTTAGAGGCGGCAGGCAGAGAGGAGAGGCAGGAGGTCAGGCGTCATGGTGATACGGCGTGGGATACCGTCATGTCTGCAGCTGCTGCGTGGTTAGGAAGATGAAAGATGAAAAAGAAAGGGTGGTAAGAGAACAAAAGTGCCATGCATAAAAAAAGAAGTTGGACAAAGAGCAACAACAGAAAGTAGGCAGACAAATAACAAATGGACAGAGACTTTCTTCTCAACACTCCCACGGTCTGTGGCCAGATAATGATGTGTAATAAGATGTTACAGTAAATGGCCGATGCATGTGGAAAGGGACAGAGTGTCTCCATATCCTCGGGCCACAGGGGTCAGCTCATTAAAGCAAGTGTCCCCCCGCTGAAGACATTAGTGCTCTTTGATGAGGTCGAGGGCTCCACGTCAGCCACGAGCACGCAGATAAACTCCCAATCTCTGCCTGCTAAAAGCCTCTCTTGTCTGGGTCAGGGAGCGCGGCGCTGCAGGGGAGGCTGAGGATGGCAGGGCTCCGGCTGGGAGAGGAGACACAGCTCCAGGCGATTAAACAGTGCAGATAGTGAGGCCATCCTGCTATCTCAGGGTGTGATGATCTAATGCTGACTGCACAGTGTGGTGCCATGTGGTGGTCAAGAAACACAATGTTCATTGTTTTCAGTGTTGGAAAAAGCATTAAAAGTAGCACAGTGAAAAGACTTTGTTTGATAACATGGGGGCAAAAGGCAATGGCCAACTTGGCAAGAAATGTCCCATAAATTGCAAGAAAAAAGTTAAATGTGACAAGAAAGTTACCTAAAAAAATAACTTTTAAAAAAGAGGTGACAAAATTCTCAAAAAAATAGGGAAAAAAACAGAAAAAGATTAAAAAATAATATATAAAATACAGGGGAAAAAAAATCAGCACATTTTTTTGTAGGTCATTTTCTTATTTTTCATTTTTTACTTTTATTTTGCATATTTTCAGGTAGTTTTGTTTTTTTACTATTTTTTTTGCTAATTTCAGAGGTGTGTCTGGTTCAGTTGCTTATTGCCTTCTCACCATGTTTTTTTTTTTTTAAAGAAATCAAACCAATTTGCTTAGGTTTCAAAGGGTAACTAGGAAACTAAAAAAATGCCACTGCACGCTGCCTACTGCCAGCTTTCACAATTTGCTGACAGATGTGAAGCCTTCCCAATTTTTACATCCAACTGTGGTGGTAAAAGATGTTGAAAAGTCCAGAAAAACTAACTAACACACACATGTTTGGGCTTCCTGTTTCTCCCTCCAACAAAGATGTGAATAGACAAGGGCTTTCCTCTTCTTACAGCGGTAAAGAGTCCACGGAGACGTCTGCGGGAGAAAAGTATGTACAGCCAATTTTTTGGCTTGGCTGAGTGACTCCTATTCCCCCCTTGGCTTCCTTTTCATTTTCAGTGGGAATAGTATTTAATGACTTTGCAAAATACAACAGACATCCTAACCACCCTCTGTTGGGACCCTACATGAACACAGACGTTATTTAAATTAAACATTTGTCCCAACAGTGGTTTAACTCCTCACCTTAGTGTTGTGATGTGCCAAAACATTCTTATGCCAAGTTGTCACATATTGGCACTTTGCATTGGAATTCTTCATCTACATATACGCTCTAGTTATGATGTTGGTAGAATACTGGTACGGATGGTTAGGATTAGGGGAGAAGGCCCATTGTAAGGTGTAGAAAAAAAAGACATCACAGGCAGACAGGAAGCAAAAAATGGACTCCCGCATGAAAGTCCGGGGTTTGCTGGACCCACCTGCCCTATAGGCACCCTTGTGCTCCTTGTATCACATTGTTGCCATCAAGTATTTCAATCTGATACCGTCCTGTAGTGTATCTTGCTGCTGTGGCTGGTGCCATCCAGCTGTCTGCCAGCAAATAATAACACTATGACCAACTCTGTTGTTTTCAGCGGCGTATTGTCTGGGCGCTGAAGGAGCCTCTTGGCTTCTGGATCTCGTACTAAAAGCACTGCAAAAGCAGGAGTATTTGACAACTTTGGAATGAGACACCAACAGCCCTATCTAGAGCTGTTTGGTTTGTCCGTTTTAGGAGCAACAAGAAAGAAATTACCAAAAAATTAGCAAGAATTACGTAAGAAAAACAACCATAACAAACAACACATGGTAAAAGAGTTTTAATAATTATTAGAATTCTGTAACGTAATTCTAACTACATAATTCAATATAATTATGATAACTATAAATGCTTTTCCCCCCCTATATTTCTTGCAAATTGTGGAACATTTTGTTGTGCAAGTTGTGCTTTGCCTTTTTTTGAAAGAAATAGCAATTGCTCAAGGTTCAAAGGTTTACTTGTGAAAAGCATCTGAAAGCAGCACTAGAAAATTGATGCTGCTCCAGGTTTTGAAGGGTTAACACGAATGAATGGTTACCTGTGTGTGCAGCCTGTGTATGTATTTACAGTATGTTTCTGATCATATGCTTCCAGGCATGTCGCTTATCTCTGTGTCTGTCATCTTCAAATTGACTTGCGTAGTCAAATACTCAGAGGCTCTGTCAGTGTTTGTTGTCAGCATGTCCTTTCTCACTCCACCGAGCTGTCTCCCAAAAACCTGCAGATGTGACAACACACATAAACAAAGTCCCATGCAGTGATGGCACTGATTTCATTGTTGTCACGCTCTGGATTTGTCTCCTACAGCTCAGGGAGTGGACAGAGGTCACAGCAGCTGATTTGATCTGGTCATTTTGGACATGAAAGTCTTCTCTGAGGTTACAAAGATAACAGGTCAGCCCGCCAGAGGCTGAGGTCATGGTTTGGAGAAAATCTTAACACATGCATGTGGAGCTGATTTTTGCTTTCTAACAAAGGATTTGTTGACAAAACACATCCAGCTCTGATAGATATTTGTTAAGCAAAATATGTTTAAGTCATGCTCCGCTGCCTTCTGCTCACAGAGCTGCTGGCATGCGTGTCATCAGTTGACAGTTGTTGAGCTGGCCAAATAAACCTGCTCACCCGAAAATCATAAGGATACCAATTATCTTACTGGTGAAAGGATAATCAAAACCAGACTCAAGGTTTCCTTTACGCACACTAGAAGTTCCCAATCAAACATGCAGTTCATCTCTGTGTCCTGACGGGGGCAGCCAGGAGTGTATCCTGTATCAGAACGCCTGTGAGAAATGGCAAAGGGGCTTTCTCAGCCTCCATATCACTTTTGGAGAATGTGTACAAAATAGAGCGCCAGCAGCTTTGCAGTTTGATTTGACAGGCCAGACGTCTCGCTGGCTGCTGTTCATATCAGATTTTCTTTAGTCTGAGAGTTTGTATCAAAATGTTCACTTAGCTGAAATAATTGGCTTGTAATGACTTCATTTTCACATTCGTCCCATTCTTAACTGTCATTCAAGCACAAACTGAAACCCTTCCAGGCAGCTTTATCTCAGCAGATTCTCGTAATGAAAACACAAGTGAAAAACAAGCTGCAGCACATTTCATCCAATCAGCATCAGGTCTGTATCTCCTGCTTCCTGCCTGAGCTGGGAGGCTAATCGATCAAAGGGAGGCTAATCCTCGCTCCGTGTCCAGTCTCAGGCAGTGTGAAACAGCCAGCGCTTAGGGGGTTTATCAAGGAAGAGATGACCCCTGACCCTGAGCTGACTGCAGGTCCTGAGACAGGAAAAGGTCACAGGGTCGTAACAGAAACTCATTCACACCTCGCAGCACTGCGCCACAGGGGGGAGGCGCCCTCCTGCTGGGTGTCTGTGAGCCTCCGGTAGCTAAACAGCCGCTGTATGAGAGCAGACAGAGTGCGG
The DNA here is from genome assembly GCF_026936395.1 of Plectropomus leopardus. Classification (NCBI taxonomy): domain Eukaryota; kingdom Metazoa; phylum Chordata; class Actinopteri; order Perciformes; family Serranidae; genus Plectropomus; species Plectropomus leopardus. The sequence goes on from NC_142196.1 coordinate 5,750,265, forward strand.
GCAGCGGTATCATAGCAGATATCAGGTTTGTCGGGAGTCTAGACAGTGAAGTATGTGCCCCGCAGAACTCGATCTTCCTTGATGTGTTATCTACCAATGCTAATGTTTATTATGAACAGTGTGTAGCCAACAGAGTTTATAAAAGCTGATTTTAATAAGAAGAAATCTGACAGAGGACACTTTTCCACAGAACTTTAAAACCAATTAGAGTGCAGAGACAAGAACTAGGCACTGACTGATTGAATAGAGCAATAAAAGAATAAGCACTTAAAGTTTATTACTTGTAGGCAGGTTCCCATTAACACTCAAACTGCGCAAATTGAAAAATAAGAAATACACTTCATGGAAACAGGTCAATTTTATGCTCACTAGAGGTATTTCAGGTGATTCAAAAAAGGCATATTTTGCAAATTGCAATAGAAACATGTTTTTTTGCTTTTATAGGTCACATGATGCTATGGACATGCGCTTGTCAGTAGGAACTGCTCCCTCTGGCATGATGCAGATGGCGCTACAAGTGTTACTGCATTGCATAATTCTTCAAAAGTTGAGAGGATCATCTGGAAGTTGTGAATCCACAGTTCCTCTGTGAAATCGTGGACTATCACCTCACAGAAATCCCTCATATGTGGCCGCTTCCACTTATAAAGGGCTTGCCTTTCTATTATCACTCGCATAACACGCCTACGTCGCCTTCGATTTGAAATATGATGGCTAGTGCGGTGGACATCCATCATCATGCTTCTTGGAATGTTATTGCCAGAGGAGAAGTTGCATAACATCACGAGAGAAGCCCAAATTTCACTCAATGGAAACATGATCATCTTACAATTGTGAAATTTCAACATTTTGAAAATATCACTTGAGCTTTGCGCAAATCTGAAATGGAAACCCGCCTCACGACGTTTCTTTGTGATTTTACTTTTTTGTATGATACTTTTTGTATTTCAATAAAAAAAAAATGTTCAAAAAGAAAAGAAAGAAATTAATTTCGGTATCAGATGAGCATTGTATACATCCCAAACTTAGAAAAAGAAATACACATTTTGTAAGTTCCACATGTAACTACTGTAGAGACTTCAGAAGCCTTCACGGAGAGCTTAACAATCCAGTTCTTTCACAATAGTGTATTTCAGGCACCCCCCCTCCAACAACAAGGTGATGGGGCACATCGGCCCACTTCTGCACCACAAAACATGGGCTCATAAAGAGATGTATTATCAAGACAGCACACTGCATGACTTTGAAAGGAAAGGGTAAAGGTATCAGTTGAAAAGTGCGATCAAACTTTGTCATCCAGCCAAGGCGTATGCTTCTTTGTGTGCTACAGTATCAAAGCGACATAGTGTGGGATCATCAGAGAGCATCTGCTTTGATCTGTTGACGGCTCGGTGTCTGCGCAGCTCAGCGGCTGACCTTTCATCTGGCCCCGAACCTGGGATTCACTCTGGCTTCAGTAATAAGATGATTAACAATAATAGCCCCCCGAGAGAATGGGGAAGAAGGGGGGTTAGACAGAGACAGAGACGAGCTTCTGAGTGAGGAGTGCTTTGAGCTGCTGTGTTTCCTATTCTGCTGTCTCATTTTCACTTCTCCTCTTTACTCACTCTCACCATCACCCCACTTAAAATTCTCTTTCTGCATTTCATCTAAACGTGACAGTTTGTGTGACATGATCTACAAACAGCATCCCTCCCTAACACAAGAGGACCTCACTGACTGGTACGTGTCCTTCATAGGTCAGGAGTGCAGACTCTGCTACTACACTACAATGTAATTTATTATACTGGAAATATGTATATATCACTTACATACCACTTTCTGGAAAGAGATGTGCAGATTAACCTATATTTATTTGAAAACTCATGTGAAACATTAACTTCTCTGCAAAAAAGTAAAGACAAACTGTTCTTTAAAGAGAGTGATGTGTGCAGCCAGTGAAGTCAAAATGATATCTGTATTTACTTAAAAATTAAAGAAGTTTACAGTGCTTCCATTTAAGAAAATAAACCCTTCCGACTTGGAAACCCATAAAAAGTGTAATGGCATGTGATAAAAGTTTTAGTCAAATCCTAACGGATAAGTTGATTTATTCTCTGATTGTCATCTGCAAACAGATCTTAGATGTACAAACGTATGGGACATCCTGTTTATTTTCGCTGTCTGCTCTACAGTTGGGGGCTCAGATGGGGATCTTGACTAGCTGGAAACAGGAGCCATGGAAGAGGAAGTATTTGCTTTTTTGGGACACTGTACAAACACATTAGGACACCATTAAGGCCAGCCTTGTTGGAAAGAAACAAAGAAAAGATGTGTCAAGTGTTTCCTTGATGTTCGGGGTGTTGTACATTATTAGCAAAGGCAGGAGGAAGCAAGGAAGGCAGACCTGAGGCTAAGGGCCCTGACACAGCAAGCTGCCAGTTGGCCACCGGTCAACGCTCAGCTGCCAGTCAATGTCAGGCTATCGGTGAGCATCTGTTGCCCTAGTTTTTGCAGTGTGTCCTGCAGCATTGGCTGTTTTGCGGCTAATTCATCAACGTTGAGTCCGTGGAGCACACGCACGCACACACACACACACACACACACACACACACACAAACACACACACACACACACACACACACACACACACACACACACACACACACACACACACAGGGGACGCAAACTCCAGACTCCCGCATAAAAGTCAATTGTTTTCTGGGACTCATCCACTTCTCCACCTGCCCACCCTATATGCGCATTCATGTTCCTTATTTTATGTCGTTACCCAGCCCGTTCTCAATCTGAACTTGGACTGTCATAGGTTGACACGGCAAGAATACCTAAAACATCAAAGGTTGACTTGGAAGGTCATTGACCGGCCGTCATCATGTGATGACTTCAGATGGAGACAATGTTGAGATGATCAAATCTTAAAAGATATGTAGGCCTAGCTATAATGTTTTGGTTTGACAAGTGGTGACTGATAAGATTCTATGGAGAGCAAGCATGGTTGGTTATGTCTTATTTCCAGAAGTCTCCATTTTCACCTGTCCTTAATAAAATTCAACCCTAATTAGGGTCAGCATTTTCACAGGTCTTCGTTTCAGGGGTTGGGAAATTCCAGAGTAGTGTGGACACTAGGTGAAAACACAGCATAAGTAATGCCTTTAAAACTAAAATGTATTAGTGTGGATGCAGCCAAAAGCTGCCACGGCTTTGGATCACTTTGCTACTCTTTCACTGCATCACCTCTGCATTCTGACACACAGTGGTATAAAGCACACCGCAGCTAGCTTATTACAGTCTGTGTGCCTGCGTTTGTGTTCCATACTTATTTACTGCTGGGCTGCGAGGAATGAAAAGAGACCTTCATTTTGGATCTAACCTCGCTTGACCACACACCACAAGAAATGTGGGTAAATATATATCCATAAGAGCTCCTACCCTTTAGTCTGCTGGCCCCGGGGACTTAATGAAATAGATGCTGGAGGCCCCCCTCTACAATCAGCAGACTGAGGCCCAGGGCTCAAATTATAATCAGCCTCAGTTTACACTTTGTTTGTTGTGGGGCAATTAGGCCGTCCGAGCTCAGACAATGCGGTTATACTTTCCTGCAGCAAATGGCCTGCATCCTGTGCCCGAACACTGCCAAGAAAACCCTCAAATAACAACGGAGGGAGAGGGAGAGAGATGTGGCTTCTGTGGGTCTTGCCTAAGAACAGGCCTCAACCTGGCAGCGTGTTTGTCAGCAGGGAGAATCAGATATGGCCTCATTTCCCTGGAAACCACCTCCAGCCACCCTCTCCTCACACTGCCTTAGACTTTTTTTATTTTAATTCCCCCCCTGCTCTTTTTTCTTTAGCCTTCTTCTCTTTCACCAGAGGTCTTGCTTGACTTATGCAAATTATTAGTCTGCACTTTTCATTTTTCCATGCCCTTCTGATTTCCGATTCGGAGATTACAAGTAAAGGAAGAGTGGGCTTAGTGTAATGAGCTGTCACATTAATGCAAAAATGAAACTCTGCAGCAGAAAAAGTCTTTCTTTCTTTCTTTCTTTCTTTCTTTATGGAATGTTTTTTTTCCTCTTTGCTCCTCTAATCTTGTGAGTCTCATACTGATTTACTATCTCTACATTACGGCAACTTGGCAGAGGCTCAAATGCGCTGATTGTATCTGGTACAACACACATCAGCACACAATATTTGTCAAAACATGTGGCATTCACGCATTCTTTTCTCCTCCTCTCTCTGTCTTCCTCTTCATATCAACCCCTCCACCACCACCACCTCCCTCTTACCCTCCATCCCCTTCTCTTTCTTGGATCCTCCAAGGATCGGAAGCCTTAGACAAACATGAAACTCATAGTGACAGACAGAAACATTTTTATCAATGAGATCCCTCAGCCTGATGTCTGAGAACATAGATGAAAATAAAAACTAGAAAAAATGTGTCTAATCCTGCTGTGGAACGTGATTGCATGTTCGAGAAACCAACGTCTTCTCAGGAAAAAAAAAAAAAAAAGACAAATCTAGAGATATCGGTATATCTCCAGAAGTGCTGTCACGCTACAGCCGAGTTCGGCTTCTCCCCACAAACACAAAAGGATTAGTCTAAGTCGCTTGAATTCTTACAGGATTAAAACATGCGCTGGTATTTCGGTTGTGCTGGCTACTTGGCAGACTATTTAAGCTACTGATTAGGTAATGTGAACATAGTGGGAGGCCTTGTTGGACTTGAAGGATTTGTTTGTGAGTTCAGGGTTTGCAGGAAGCAAATAGGATACAACTTCAAGAGTGGTGGAGGAAGAAGCCACATGACATGAACTCAAGTCAGATTCAGTTTAAGAATCTGATCTGCAACTTTACTTTGTGACCATTTGGTTGTAATTTCACTCAGGCTTTAGTCTTTTTCACTTGGAATGACTTGAAATTCTCCTGAAGTTTAAATATGACAAAATTTTGCTTTAAAGGACTATGCGGCGAATCTACGGGCTTCTACAACTGGGAATGTCCCAGTTTAACTTTTTGTTATGGGTGTAACAAAAGCTGAAAGAGAGAAATTTTAAATAAATTCAGAGATGATTAAATTATATAAAAACCACAAACCTAGTCAACCAAGATTAATATACCAATATTTCCTTAAAAAAATTACTTAAAAAAAAGAGGTCATGCTCATCTTGTCCCGGAAATATTTTATCCTATTTGTATGTTTTAAGATTTGTTGGTCTTGACTAGATATTTAACTCGGTACTTGTTAAAGTTTTACTTGGAAAGTCGAAGCCTCACTACCCCTAATCTCAAAATTCAATATGGTGGCTCTGCAGTAGTGAAAACTGTAGTAATACAGTATACTGTTTATTTTGATTTCTGTCTTATTTATGTCTCATTAAAACAATCAGGCCTGTCCTGTGTACATTTTGCATTTGATTGTGCAAAATTCAGTGTAATGTAATGTTAACAACTATTATTGCTAACAGTGGCTAACAAGGGCTAACCTGACTAGTACTTGGTTTACTTATAAAATTTAGTTTTTTTTTTTGACTTGTTAAATTGGAAAACTATCGACTCGTGTGTTAAGTCATTCCAAGCTATGACCACTGTTTTCCAAGGTAAATGGAATGCAGTATTGTTATTGACTTGTACTTGATTTAGTCAATGATTTGGTTTTGACTTGAAACTTGACCTGGAACTTGTTTTTACAAGGGATGGGGCCCAACACTCTTTGGATTTGACTTGAGATCAACTTGGGACTTGTTTGACTTGCCTTGGGATTCGTTCACAACTTGACTAAGAACTTGGTTTTGACGTAGAACTCAACATTGGACTCAACTTTGGGCTTGTTGGACTAGACTTGTGATTTGTTGGTCTTGCCTCAGGTGTGACTTGTGGTGTTGTTTAATTTGAATTGAGAATTCTGAATTTTCAGTCTTGACTTGGACATGACTTGTTGGTTTTACATGAAATTTGACCTTGGACTTGGCCTTGGACAAGCTGAACTTGACTTTCGACATGTTAGTCTTGACTTTGGACTTTTTACGAGGGACTTGTTGGACTCTACAGGCTTGACTCGTGACTTCTTTACGCCATCATAATCAGGACACTGAAGTTGCTGAAAGTTTCCTTCCTTTGGCTTGAAGAAACACCAGTAAGGTGCCATCTTGGGTGTTCCCTGCCTCCAGAGGCCTGTGGTGGCTGGGTGGGGACCCACTGCGGGACACTTGCCACGGGACACTGGGTGTTTGCTTTTTCCCTCTTACTGGTGTTAATCAGACCCACATGGAGACAATTTGGGGCCCCATTTCTCATTTATACACGCATTCATAAACTGCGCGGCCAGGCAAACTCAAGGTCACATCACATATCCCCATAAGGAAACAGACCACTGTAATTGCATGAGGGTAGTTTTGCAAACCTATACATTTACAACCTGTACATCCAAACACCATGGTTTTTTGATGAAAATGGTTGCCTCCGGAGAAATGCATGCGTGTCCTCTGTTGCTAAAAAAAAAAAAAAAAAAAAAAAGACCTATACAATAACAAACAGTGAAACAGGATAAAGTGCCGCGAGGCCACAGGTCCCCACCAGGAAGAAAGTTGATTTATTAAAGAGGGGAAAGTGACTTCATTTGTGGAAAATATACTTTTTTTCTGTCTTGTTTGCTGGACAACGAATAACTGTGCCATGTGAAGTATTTTTTTTAGTGATCTTCTTCTACAACTTGCATGGCAGACAGCTGTTTGATTTGATTAAATGAAAAATCCATCACGGAGTCATCTAATTTTCAATGTCCATTCATAAAAATAATTCTTTGGATTGCTGAGCTCATTCATTTAATTCATGAAGATGAATAGTCCTGCCTGGAAATGGTTCCACTCCAGTGTGTGTGTGTGTGTGTGTGTGTGTGTGTGTGTGTGTGTGTGTGTGTGTGTGTGTGTGTGTGTGTGTGTGTTTTGCATCTATTAAGGGAGTTACTCATGTGCCTGAACACATGACAGACATTCTTACAAAAGGTCAAACGTAAGTGATAAGTTCCAACAAAGATTTTCATTCTGGTTCCCCTCTAAATCCTTCTTACACACACCTCTGTGTCAAATGTGAAAGTGATATATTTACATCATCAGATCATCAGTTCAACTCATACACAACACAGTAACTCGAGCACACCATCAGTTCTCATTTTCTCCGTCTGCGTAACAATAACAAGCCAACACCAGCATTCAACACTCCTCAATATCCCAATGGTTGTGTTTTTTTCTCCAACATTTGGCATCCCTCTCTCCCACTCCCCCAGAGCAGATCCCACAGTCTCATTACAGAGGCAGAAGCCAGAATCTCCCATTATCCCAGTCCCTTCTTATTATCCAGCCCATTATTCCCACTGCGAAGACAAAGTGAGACAGGAAATGAAATAAACGCAGTGCAGTGGTCGAAAATGAATGGCTTCTGATTGAGGCCACCGCTTTTCGTTGTTTATGGCGCCCGTCCACTTACTTGTCTTTTCCATCACTCGTATGCTGTGTCAGCACTGAGTGGACTCAGTCACGCAGTGTATTCACTGACTGACTTTATAGATGCAATCTGCAGGAGCTAACACGGCATGAAGGCACTCAGGTTTGTGATAAAATGTACTCCTCGTGATTATTTTGCCCCTCTCCAAATAAAATCATTTTGTTTGTCCTGGCGTGGATGCTAAAAAAATGTTGGAAGTACAAGATTGTTAAGAAACATCATGATGTTCCCTCAGGTTAAGTGTTAAGTGCAGAGCAGCTGTTTTTCCTTATTGATGGAAATATCAAGGGATGTTTTAGTGGTCTGGGCGATATCTTGATATCAGACTTGTCACGACTCCAGGCAGCAGTCATAACTAACTGCCAAGTGACTTGGACAGCCAAGCAGATCAGACAGATTATCTCTGGTCTCTGAGGACAGAGTGGAGAACGCAGCACGAACCTACATGAGACCTTAATTTCATAACATTTTACTGTCAGGTGTTTTATATTAATATTATCTAACACACAAAGGCGTTTCACAGCAGAATATCAGAAATTAAGAACAGCAGTTGGGTTTAGACAGGGGAGTTGCGGGGAAAACTTACCTGCCACAGGTTTTGACAAAGGCATTTCAAACTTCATCCACACCAGCATGTTTTCATTTAACCCTTGAGGACCTGGCTTGATGTCTTTGAAAAACATAGGTAAAAGACAATGAGCCACATAAGTAGAAATTACCTAAAAATGTTGCAAAATATTTGCAAAAAGTACAAGAAAATGACCTGAAACTTAGGAAAAATTCTAAGACAAATAAAGTTTAAAAAAAAAAGAAAAAAGGAATTGACCTGAGTCAAAAAATGATTAAAAAATAATAACAATACTGTAAAATTATTTAAAATATACAATTATAAATATAGTTCTTTTGGACATTTTGTCCCAAGCTTCTTTAGAGATAATTTTCCAAATCGACTTATTTTCTGCAATTTGCAAAAAGTTTGTGACAAGTTGCTTATTGCCTTTCCCTCATGTTTTTTTAAAAAAAAGCAAACCATTTTGCTCAAATTCAGAAGGTTTAAATACATAGATGTCTGGAAGAAGAACAAGAAAATGTTGTGGCCAATATTAAAGGATGTTCTCTGTGATTTGACTTTTAAAGACTAAGGTCTTATGTTCACTGAGCATGAGTGCTTTTCCATGAAATATGTAATGACTGAAATGCTAAACATCCCTTATATTTCTATACAGCTATACAAACTTTTTTTTTTTTATTTCTGCAGCTATTTTGTCATTAATTGCATTAGTATGTTGCTAATGCTGCTAATCAAATGAGAGTTTAGTTGAGAGAAAACTGTCACATCATGTGTTGTCTGCTGGGACAGTGTTCTGAAATAGCAAATGCATGTGATGTAAATGATCATATATTTAAAGGGTTTTCTGCTGCACATGGCATGATATGAAGATAGAAACACTGCCAGAGTTACAGCAAAGTCTGTGGCTGTATCAGAGTCAGTGTGCAGCGAAATGTAACTCGAATGTTTAACTTCCATTAAAGGAGAAATGTGAGCATAATTGGCTCTGATTTGAATTTCAGAATTAAACAGCATTTAATCCAAAAGTAAATGGTTCATGATGCTTTTCTTGGATTGGCCAGCACGATTTTAAATAAGTGCTCCTGATTACCGGTAATGAGTTTGGGACACACTCTCCAAAAGTCTTCGCACAAAATGGATCACATCACAAGCTGATGCGGTAGACGCTCACCGGGGTGATTATGCAAGAAAAATTGTTGGATAAACAACCGAACCTTGTAAACCGAGGCCCATTTTCTCCAGCTCCCTCACTTCCTCTAACCCCATCGCTAATGAAAATATCCCCAACCATCACCACCTTCCCTGCTCGCTGGAAACCCAATGACAGCATTACACTCCGCATTCCTGTCCAGTAAACTTCTTGGCTCCTTTTTTCTGTTGGTAGAATATCGCTCCAAATGAGTCAGTGGGCACAGCTGGTCCGGTCTTGTTTAAGCCTCCAGCATGAGACGGACAAATGTTCTTTGCTCCTGTAACCTGTAAATAAAAGGGGAATTTTTAGCACTACAGGAAGTGATCAGCAAGGGTTCATGTCCGTTACTTTCTCTATCATCACCCCCACAAACAATAATAGCTTCATTTTCCCTTACCTTTACTTCTATTTACTTAAACCCTTGAAACTTGAGCACATTGGTTTCATTTTTTTTCAAAAATGTAAAGAAGGCTATGAGCAACCTGAGAAATAATTAGTAACAAGGACTTTGAAGAATTGCTTAATTATACATTAATAATAATAATAATAATAATAATACAATTATTATTAATAAATAATAATAATCCCCTAGATTTAAAAAATAAAAAATAAAATCAAACAATTTCTTTCAATTCATGGGACAATTCTTGTGAAGATGCTCATTGCCTTTTTTACTATGTTTTTGAAAGAAATCAAACCAATATAGTAAGCACTCAAAATACTTGTAAAGGGTGTTTTAAAGCAGCACAAGAAAATCAGTGTTGATACAGGTTCCAAACGGTTAATGTAAATGAACTTATAGGCTCCACTGGTGGTCTCTCTTGGCTAACCAATTAGCAAGGAAGTACGCTGCTTTTACCTTCCACCGGGATCCGGTGCACCCTTGACAATATATCCAGTTGCCAGGGAAATGCGATATCCAAACAAACAGAGCAGGGGGACTGTTGACTCAGGATATTGCTAATGTTTTACATTAGCCAACACAAGCCCCCGTCTGTCCCGGCTGAGGAATATACGCTGCAGTCTATCAGCGGGAGAGTGATCCACAGCCTGACAACTGCACAGGCTTTTAATAGTGCACAGCATCACCCAAAAGAGGCGCATGCACTTCCTGTCCCACACAGAGGCTCTTATGAAATGAAATACTGTGGTAGCTGGAGCATTTGTTATGGCATTAGGCATATGTTCTTATCATCAGACAGTTCCACATGATAAAGCCCCCCTGTCCTGTTCTCTCTCATCTCTGCAAGGATCACACTTCATTCATAAGCATGCAGTTGTGTGGAAGGATACTGAAACAGAGAAGGGGAAAATGTTTGTTTTTCTTTTTTTAGTTGATGTATATATGACATGTCATTTCATTTCAGCACCAGAGTGCAGTGCTCTGGATAACGGTACAATTCATCAGCGCTTCAAATTTACTCACACTGAGTACACTCTGGCACTCAGTGTGAGTGTTTCTGAATGCACCTTTTTTTTTATTTGAGTGATCTCAGTTTGGCATGTTAACTTAGTATTAACTGACACGTGACTCTGAATTTTTGATTGGCTTTATCCATATTACATGATATGGATTAGAGATAACCACACCCAAATCAACCCAGCCTCAGGAAACTGTGAAAAAATATAATATTATAATATAATATAATAAAATATTTCAAATTTGAATTGAGGCTAATTTTGGCATGTTTTATTATGCATGTAAGACCCTAAATTACATATAAAGAATGTTTTGGGTGATTTGGGTTTGCAGAGACTTTAAGTTTAACACAGCGTTCCAACATTTTTGGAATTACCCCCTCACCTAAACCATATGATTTGTCACAGTCTGCTGTGTCCTGATTTCTTCATACTTTCGGAAAGACTGGACTAGGTATCTATCATTTAAGTTCCCCTCTTTAGTAAGTCTTTCTTTGTTTTCACTTGGTCGATTTATAATGAATACGATTGTGTTTTCTTGGTACTGGGGTTTCAGTTCATTGTGTTTTTCTCCTTCTGTGTTCCTGTGCTGCCTTTCCCTCGTTAACCATCTACACACCTGCCCTGCATCAGCCTCGTTAGTCTCTGCTGCTCAGCGTCTCTCAGCCAATCAGCTCCGTGCCTGCTCTTCTGCCTCATCACCTTATTCCCCTCACCTGAGCTTCTCCACTCTCCTCCTCCACCTGCGCTTCATCCCCTCGTCAGTGTAGTTTGTCATTAAGCGCTGGCTTAGTCTTTGTTGGATCCTTTTTTTGATTGTATGATGTTCAGTTACTGTTTGCATGGAATGAATATTGGATTTTCACATTTCTTGATGGTCCTTGAACACATCACGTGGGACGAACACTTCATGCAATTTCCCCGAGTGAGGGGAAAAATATTTGTAGCATAAAGAAGGGTAAAAAAAACCCCAACAACCAGCCAGCTTTAAACAAACTTAATATGATAGCGAGTCACTTGCGTTCCATTCAGAATAGACCTGTGACAGAACATGCTTCATGTTCCAACCCGTAATTTGGCAGTCATGTTCAAGCCATCAGCACCTGACTCTGGCCACAAGCAGTCAGAACGTTACAACAATTATGACAGTGTACTGACCATCACCGTTAATGAATAGCACTGCTCAGAGTAGTTGTGCGTACATCTCAGGTCAAACTGTCCTGAGACTTTTAGTGGAAGTGAACATGTGCAGAACATTTTGCACCTCAATGACGTTATCTCCTCTTTGTAACTGAGAAAAACATATGTTTTTGTCTGTTTTAGCTCTCTCTCCCCATTTATTTCAGTTACAGAAAAAACAGCACTGGGATGCATTTAATAACACAGGAAGTTTTCCGCTCAGGGAACTGTCTTGTTAGCCACAAGCTCTGCACTTCTTTGTTACAGTAATCACAAGACGCTATCAGAGCATTGTGTTTGCTTTGGCTGCGCAGGCAGCAAGCACACGATGTGAAAGGCGGGACAGCAAGTCACACACAGATGGTGAGCCGTGTCTTTCAGTGGCACAATCGCTTTGGTAAATCTCAGGACTGCTGTTGTCCTTAGCACCTGGCAGGACGGCCAATTAAAGTGCACGCAGATGTCAGCCAGCCCAGTTCTTCTGGTTGGATGAACATCTATCAGTTTAACAGAAGCTGCTCGTTGTTTTTGGGGGCAAACTCGCCCCTTTAAGTGTTTGTGAGGGAAAATAGGATGTGCTTTAACGATGCCCTTTTTTTGTGAATAAACCTCATTTACGAGATCGGGAAATAGGCAATGGAAACTCAAACATAAAACAGAAGCTTTTTAGTAGCTGCTCCCTCACACACATGCGTAAGCGCTCGCTTCACCGCAAACAGTAAACACACATGGGATCAAATGCATGCAGCGGCGAAGACACAAGAAATTCACATGAGATGAACTCGGTCAATTCACCACAAACACACACACACACACACACTAACCGACATCATTAAAAAAAGTGAATTGAAGACAATGGTGCAAGTCTCTGGCCGGGTCGAGTGAGTGACACAGGGCTATAATTCTCTGCATTTCGGAGAGGCTTTCCAAGCCATACTGACGTCTCTGAGACTGGAGGGAGACGGGTAATGGCCAGTGTTTACCACCACAAACTTCCCCATCACTATAGGACTGACTTCTATAAGTAGCACAGAGTAACTGAGCAGACAAGGCAGCTTCAATTCCCCGCAATTCCACTGGGACAAATGGGGAGAACTGGGAGTGAGAGAATAAGATAGGGACAGACAGAGAAAGAGAGCAAAGGCACTGTGTTAGAACAACTTCACTTATGCTGATTTTTTTTGCCCCCCCTTGCTTTTCTTCCCACATGCCCCCCCTCCTCTCTCCCAGCGCACACTGGTGCCAAACTGCCGGGTCGCGGTGGCGAGGGCGCATGTGGTGTATGTCTGCGTGCTTGCATGTGTGTGTATGTGTGTGTGTGTGACTGTGTGTCGGGAATGAAGATGCAGAGCCAGGGCATACCTTGGGGCCATTAGTTCAGACCTTGTCGGCCTCAGAAGAACACAGCATTAATTGGACACAGTAGCTGCGAGATCACAGCAGCCCCAACCAATTTGTAAAATGAGTAAATTGCCTGTCTTGTCATTCCTGGGCTCGCCTTCGCTGTGGAAGCTGTGTTTATAAGGGTAAAGGGGAGGGATAATGTCTAGCATATGAGCTGGAATAGGCCCTCATAAGGGTGGTAAAGGGAAAAACACAAAATTACAAACACTTCCGCTTGCACAGTATACCATTACAGGGTTTTGTACTGGAGTCAGACCTCATGATGCATTCATTTTCTGCCATAATTTGCAGCAGTTTATGCATCTAGAAACATAATATTCCAGTTTACACAAAGATTCAAGACTCATGGCGATAACCATTGTTCCATATTGTGCATATTTTTGCGGAAAAAGGATTTCAGGCTTCCAAGGGCTTCCTTTTTTTGGACCTATGTAGTGTTAGAGTGTATCTCGGATCAAGATCGAACTGGCTAAGTTCCTTCATTAATGCCATGGAATAAAGTTGACCAGCGTTCCCACACATTTTAATAGAAAGAATTTAAAACTTTTCAAGGACTTTTCAAGGACCCTTAATTGCATTTTCTTGTCTGGTGTTTTTCAAACAAATATAAAATATTTAAACTGCGCTAAACTGGAAGCAGGAAGCTCAGCTGGTGAAGTCTCTCGTGTGCTTTTTCTATGGGCCTAATGGTGCAAAAGATCCAGGTAATTTAACACCCAGAAATCCAACTTTTTTGGTTTCATGCGCCACTGAGCAACTTTTATAGGAATGAACCGGGCAATGGTTTATCCATTTATCTTCATACATCCATGCATAAAAAACAACAAAATCCTCCAAGAGAGGGGGTGGGTCGGGTGGATGGGTCAAACAAACACAAGACTGTGACCAAGGAGACCACTGTTTGTGTCCCATGTGTCGTTTGTACAAAAGCTGACATCAGAAACATAATAGGCTTATGTAAAGTATGTAATGTAATCAACCTACATACATAACTTCTTTACTTTTTAAGTAACAAACATATTTATTTGAACCCAAACCATGATCCTTTATCTAAACATAACCAAGTATTTTTTGTACCGAACTCCAACCATTTTACAATGTTTACCACATGCTTGAAACTGCATGTTAGTCGGTGTGCTTGTCCAACACGTACTCATCCCAAGATGTCACATGGTGCCGCTCTGTCAGTGACCTTCTGCGTAGATATCATTCTGTTTATGCTCTCCGGGATGCCGCCGCTGTAATGTCAACAAATGCACATGATAGGATGACACAGCATGTCGATATTTTTACACAAGAGCTCATGGCATCCAACAGACCATCCTGATGTTAAGGATTAGGCAACATAGTCAAAGATGGTAAGGTTTCACCATCCCAACACATCCATACAGGAAAGGAACTCTGCACCACCCCTCCCACCCGCCCTATAAACACACTCGCACTCCTTATATTATGTTGTCACTGGCAGTGTTCAGTCTGTCGCGACCAGTTCTGTCTGACAGCGTTTTCAAGTAATGCCACCTGTGCGCAAATCACGTGGATGGGCCTGGTGCTGTCCGGCCATCCACTGGCATATAATAACAATGCCACCGGTTCTGTCCAGCTGTGTTCTCATCTGACACTGTCCCTCTGTGTTCCAAGTGAAAGTGGAAGGGGGCTTTTGACGTAACGCTCTTATGCTGAAACCAAGACAGAGTGGATGTATTTGATGAGTTCAGAATGAAAACAGGCTGGCCTACTGCTGGTTCTCTTTGGAGTGACTGGCCAACAACCTATTCTTTCATTAGGTATAAGGACATGTTTGAAATGGAATCTTTCATACTTTAATATATGACAACCAGCAAATGTGCTTTCAGCGCACATGTGGGTTTCTCATGTAACTTCTTTTGCGCAATGTGTCTCCAAAACTATATTCTGTTCCCATGGACTCATTTTTCTGAGAGCTCTGCAGTAGCTGTAACACTGTTTGATGGAATTTGATGTTTCCTGTGTCCAGAAACCACAAAGTGCTGAAACTGTACCAAAGTGAGCACTTTGCACATTTATATAAACTATGTATACTTTCAAAGAGTCTGGCTGCAGTGCTGAAATGACCCCGCTTTTCACTTTCAACAATGGCTGAAATAGAAAAGTGCTATCCACATTAAACTTAGTTTTCCATCATAAAAAGGCGAGTCTTTGTTTTCCATGGTTCCTGCGGTGAGCGCAGAGGCCTGGTCCTATGAAGATGGATGAGTCAGTGCATTGATAGCAACTGGCATAGAAACACTGCAGCTCTCTTGAGCTCTGGGATTCTTCTATCCATCCGCCCGTCCATCCGTGCTTCCTCCCCGTCCATCCCACACACGCTCATCAGGCATGCGGATGAGCACAAGAGCCTCCCACAAATCCTCATTTCCCTACACAGAGGAACCCTCTCTCCTCCCTCTGTCTCTCTTTCCTCCTCGGCGGACCGGCTGCGGTAATGTGTGTGTTCCTGAATCTCTGCCTCTGTGGCTGGGAAGGCTTTTTGGAGTTCTGCCCGGACATTTGTGATTCATCAGTGTTTTTGGTTGTTGCCTTTGTTCTTTACGGCGCTGGTGGAGAGGGTCCAGTAAAACGCTGATGACGCACTGCTGTGCTGCGGGCGTTCAACCCAAACACAACCTCTCCGTTCCACAATCCTCGCTGCCACCCCCAAAACTTAACTGGACCTCTGCGTCCTTGTGGCCTCCTCACATGCCACACCCTCCAACCGGCACAAACAAACAAACACGCAATCCCACATATCCGCAAACAAAAACCCTCAATGGGAATGAGCAAAAGGAAGCACTATTTAATTTCACATTTCACAAGCACAAATCACAGTCCATTTCCCCTCTGCTGGATTACTCCTCGTTCTCTCAAGGCGCCTCCTCCCCTCTCCTCCTCCGTCATCACCACCTCTGGTTTTGTGTGATTTTCCTTCATTACCTCTTCAGTTAGTAAATAAAGCCTAGAGTAGTTGGATTCCATATGGAGCCAAAAGAGCGCTTTGGGGATCCGCATGTGTGTGTTCCTGGGCGCTAAAGTGAGTGTGTTTTACAGTGAAGGGTCGTTTGGTCAGCATCAACAGATGCGTGCATGTGTGGCATATTCCAGCATGTCTGGTTGCAGCCGGGCGCAGGGCAGCTGACAGAAGTGTAGCAGAGACCCTCAACGTCCATCAGTCATCATAAATCTACCGTCCAGCTCGGTGTGAGAGAGGGCGCGAGAGCAGAGAGGGAGACTGGAGGAAGGTGTGGTAACAGACGGACTCATTTGACTCAGTGTGCATGTTCACAAAATTAATAACTCAGAAAACAAAACAACAAATGGATGAATGACAATCTACTCCTGCTGTCAGGAAAAAATGTAAATGTAGGACCAGGAAAAATGTGATTTAATGCAGCAGCAATAGACCAGATTGTATTGTGCACTGTACAGTATTGCAGCTGTGGAGGTTTATTCTCACCTCTGCATAAAAATAAATAAAATCATGTCCTCAGCAGAGCCTCGGACACGCTGACAAAATACCTTTTTTGTGTGCTGGAACTTTTATTAAAGCCTGCTATTCTCTATAAATCCATAAAATAAAATAGATTATCGTCTTTATAGAATACAGGTACAATTTGACATCGACTAATTCTGACATTAGGATTTTCTTCTTCCTACACACCAGCAGCAATTTTCATATTCCTTGTTTTTGAAAAGATATTTTAATGAATTCGCACATACACACACATATACAGTATGTGTTGTTGCAAAACAAAACAACAAAGTAGAAGTGCACATACTTGGATAAAGCAAAATTTTTAAAAAAGTACAGAAACTCCATGCACTGTTAATTATTTAACTACACATTGTTTTTGCAGTGAGTGTGCAAGAAATAAACATAGTTTTGTATGTGACAGGATCTTTGGACATCACACAAACTGTGATTTGGTACTGCTTATCATATACCGCAAGAAGAAAGAAAAATGTTTCCTAAAATTGTTTGATGAAGATTTAATACTTTTTTGTTTTGTTTTCCAAGATTTTTATGTAGCTGTCTAACCACCGCCCATCAATTATTTTAATTTTTTGCAGCTGTGAGCACTTCGATTTCCCTTGTGCAATTTATTGTGGGGCAAAAGTATACTGTACATAAACATACTCATGTGTTTTTTGTACACAAATTAACTTTCTTTTTTTTGAGTATACTTTATATTGTACATTTATCAGTGTGCACTAACAGAAATGATACCCATAACCTGATAGAATTAGTATGTAGTCAAGAATTGAGGCATAGATCGTTAACTTGACATCCAGAAGTTGAATCCTTTTTCATATTCTTATGAGTCATAGACTCATAATGTCTTTCTCTGAATCAAGGTATTTACTTGACTCAGGCTCTTTAGGGGCCTCTTTCTCTTTGTGTCTCTCTATGCCACCCCCATGTAGGTCTCTCTGTTTGTAGAGGGAAACTTAAGGGCCTCGTGGATCATGTAACTCACTTCAAACCGATTTGGGTCAAGCTTTGTGACAAGGAAATTGATTTTTCCTCGTTGTTTTTCTTTCAGAATGGCTCCTACACACGCCCATTACATGGGCTGTGTGGCAGAATGGATGACCTTTTATGATTTTCCCTTAAAAAAATTTGGATTCTTCCAATAACACAGGACAGCTACGGTCCATAGGCTTTCGGTCTCATATTTGGAACTGCACTAATGGTTGAACAGGATTTGGTGTCTAAGTGGGCTTGACATGATCCACTTGCATTTATTGTGGGAAAACATTTCTCTTTGGAAATATAACTAGATGAAACAGAGCTGGAGCAGAAGACATGTAATATGACTGGTCAGGAATTCATGAATGGAAAACATTGGCCTCCTTTCAGATGTGCACATTTTGTGGAATTTACAAAACCTTTAAAGAACATCATTAAAAATGATTTTAGTCCAGACCATTGCAGTTGAAGAGGAATATGATCTTCGCTTGTAACATAATAATTATGAGAACATTTCCTGTTATTTCAATGTCTCTTTTTTTTCTTACCTCTGTCTAGTTTACAGTGATAACAGATTTACCACCCACATTCACAGCAATCTTTGTGGCAATGGGTTTTCAGTTTTACAAAGACAGACACACAGTAGACCAAAGACGTTTTTTGTACAAGGTTCTAATCATGTTTATTTCTGATGTAAAGTTGTGCATTTTCACATGGGTGTCTATAAATTGACTTGCTTTTGAGACAGCCTCAAGTAACCATTTGATGAACTGCAGTTTTTGGCATTTTTGCTTTATTTTTCAGCTGGTTGCTGCTTGATTTTTGTCCCCAACATGATTGTTCCACGGGGTGTGCAAGCATTCATAAGGACCTATGGAATTAATGTTTTTAAATACATTTCTGTGCAAATTTTTGGTACAGAAATCCATGCTTGGTGTGAAATAGCTTTTATTGTCCATATTTACTATCTGTACCAGCTGACGGTTTAGCAGTTTAATCCAATCCTTCAACTTCTGCTTGTGTTCTTGCTTTGGAAAGACCATAAAGAAAAGGTATCCCTCTGATCTCTTTTTACATTATGTATCGCTTCTGTAACAACCCCAGGCACACTATCTGAGCCCTACCATTGCGAACCTGTGATTTGACAATGACTGTTTTGGGGAGGCGTTCAGAGAACGGTTAGTGAACAAAGGTCCAACAACATGATTTCAGCTTTATTTCAGTCAAGGTGTACCTTTCTGTGTGAACTCTTTGTCTTCTAAAAAGTTAAAGTTCAAACATCCGCAGTTAAGTCCATTACACGCCATGTAGCTCCGTGAGAAGCCTCAGGCAGGACTGTGCTCATCCCCAACCCTGGCAAAGACACACCTTTGTCTCATAATTGAATGCGAGACAATAGGCAGCGTTATTATCTCAATTTTACTCTCTCTCCCCCCTCCAGACACACACACACATACACACACACTCTCTCTTCTCTCTGCAGACTTCACAGAAGTCCCTTAGTCATAATTGTCCTCTGCCAATAGAGTGGGGGATTTTTCCCCACTGTCTCACAAAGGCGTCCCGTCACTCAGGTTTGCCACTTATCAAATCAAACATGGCACATAAAATGGGCGTCTTTGTCAGTGGGCTGTGTATGTGGGAGAGGAAGGATGGGTAATAGGTGGTTATTCATGTCGCTGTAGGGTGAGGAGGGCCTTTCTATCACTACAGTAGACTAACTAAAAACCAACAACAAGGGTGATTTACCATACCTTTGTGTCTGGTTTCTTGACACAGCACTGTTAGTGTTTTCATTGGGTGGATTTCCATTACAGATTTGTGCAAAAATTGAGTGATATTTTAGAACGAAATGTCAAAAAAAGCAATTGCAAGATGACTGTGTTTCCACTGAGTGATGTTATGCACTTCTGTTGTGATAACATTCCCAGAAGCATGGCATTGGTTGGATTCTATTGCAGCCACCACACTAGCCGTTATTATTAGCCATTACACATAGGTGTGTTACGGAGCGATAATTGAAGAGCGAGCCCCTTATACATGGGAGCAGCCACATATGAGGGATTTTTGGGAGGTGATAGACCACGATTTCACAGAGAAATTGTGGATTCACAACTTCCAGAGTTATGCAATGCGATAACACCTCTTGTAGTGCCTGCTGCATCATGCCCGAGGGAGCCAGTTCCTTATACAAGCACATATCCATAACATCATGTGACCTATAAAAGAGAAAAAAGTGTTTCCATTGCAGTTTTGTGAAATATGGCTTTTTCGAATCACCTGAAATACCACCTAATGCAAGCATCAAAACTGTTTTGCAATAAATGAGAGTTTTTTAGAAATTGATGTGTTTCCATTAGATGTATTTTATATTTGCAATTTCAATTTGCGCAGTTTGAGGGTTAATGGAAATCCGCCCTCTGATGGCATCTGCTTTTGACTAACGCCTAGGTTCCAAATTTTTTAACCATCCATATTAACCGTTAGTCTGACAGTACACAAAGAAATTACACGAAGTAAACCCAAAGACACTAGTATTTCCTCTCTTTTCCTCTGCTCAATTCCCACTCAGACAGGAAACTACACATCTTTCAATTTGATGATGTAAACTAAAAATGCTCATATAGTTTAACTGACCAGAAACAGGAGGGGGTGGGAGGTGGAGCCTTTGAATTCCCTAAAAAGCCAAAGAAGGGGAAAGTGAGGCTCCCACTGATGACCTTTCTGAACCATGCAATGTGGAAAAGCTCCGGGAGAGGAAAAAAACTCCAACATACTGTAAATCTAGTTTAAGGGGCCCCTCTCTCTCTGTGAGTGTGTTTCTATGTCTCTCTCTCGTTCTCTTACATGCAGGCCCCTGTCCTGGCAGTCTTGGAAAATGTCAGGCCGTGGACTGGCAGGGGATGAAGGGCTGTGGGCGGAGGAGGGGTTAAAGGGGGGATTGAGGCAGGGGTGGAAGAACGGCGTTTCTGAGGTTTTCAGACACCATATTTGTCTAACATTTCTACCCATTTCGAACAAGTTCAGTCACAGTTCATGAAACAGAGCACCTCCATTTACCGGGCTCATTTGACAAGCCTGTGCTTTATGCTCAGGCTCTTAACACACACCCATCCAGGCAAGCAGAGAGAGCGTGTGCATGAGAATTCACAAAGTGCATCTTCCGTCGATTGTTTTAGCCGCAGTGAGATGTGAAAATCACCTCACAGATATTTCCATCAGAGGTTGGTTGGCACAACAACAGAGCTAAAAGGAGAGTTAATACTAGAAATACATTAGTCAGGTAACCAAAAACTCAACTTTAAATGAATGCTTATGTTGCTCCATGCTACCTTCAAGCATGGGCGGATTAAGAAACAATGGGCCTCTGGGCACAGATTTGCAAAAGCCTCCACCACCTCACCAAAGTCTGAGTAAAACACACAGACTTTGTTGGTTTTTTAAAATTTATTCATTTACTTATATAGTGCTATTTTGCATCAAATTTTATGTGGTCTTTCTCCTTGTAATCATATTGTTTCTCTTTGATTCTCTTAAATATGATTTTGTTTCTCTTTGATGCCATTTTGTTTCACTTTGATGTGATATTATTTTGCTTTGATGTAATATTGTTTTGCTTTGTTTCTCATTTTCATTTAATTTTTATTTAATTTTCATTTTGTGATTCTTGTCTGCGTCTTTTTATGTGTCTTTGGGGTAATTTTGTGTCTCCGTAGATTTTTGTGTCTCTTTGAAGTCAGTTTGTGTATTTTTTGGTCATTTTTTGTCACTCTTTGTGGTTGCTTTGAGTCTCTTTGAGGTATTTTTGTTTCTCTTTGAGGTCATTTTGTGTCTTTGTTGGTTATTTTGTGTCTCTTTCAGACTTGTTCTCTTGTGGTTTTTATGTGTCACTTTGTAGCAATTTGTGTCTCTTTGAGGTCATTATGTGTCTCTTGTATCATTTTGTGTCTCTTAGAAGTCATTTTGGTGGTCGTGGTTTATTTTGTAGCTGTTTTATGTCTCTTGGAAGTCTTTTTTTGTCTTTTTTGGTCATTTTGTAGCTGTTTTATGTCTCTTGGAAGTTTTTTTTGTCTTTTTCGTCATTTTGCATCTTTTTGTGGTTGATTTACTTTATTTTTTGTATTTAATTTGTGTCTCTTCTCAGTTCACCTGCATATCTTGGTGGTCTTTTTGTGTCTGTTTGTGGTAATTTTGAGGCTGTTCTTGACCTGTGTCCAGTGAGTCCATTCAGTAATCCATCCATGCCTCCAAGTGGCCAAAATGTCATTAGAATAAAAAAATGTCATCAGCATAAGAATATGTACATGGTGTAAGTAATGTATCCTGGGTGTGGTAATAAAGCCTAGTCTTGCAGATATCCAGACATTTCTCATCGTGACTGATTTATGCCTTTAATTAAAGTCTGGCCATGGGCACAGAGGTCAGGTGTGTGTCATCATGAGAGAGACAGAAGGACCAGAGGTAGGTAGAAAGACCAAGACACACACATAGTCGCAGAGAGGCGAGCGAGCGGGGGGCACTGCCTGGGTTTATGACCAGGCTGGGCAAAGGGGGAGCAGAGGTGGGCGGGTGGAAAGACATGGATCAGAGGCACTGACGCCTTCAGACAACAATGGACTGTTTCCCCTGTAATCCTGTGATTCATCAGGCTCAATGGAAGACACTTGATAGCAGATGATAATGAAACTTCAACCCCAGACAGCCTGGCTGCCAGGGGCTTTTCCTCACCAGGCCAACAGCTACTTAATGCACGCTGTTTGACCGGACTCTTCGCCTCTCATTTGCAATCACTGACACAGGGTGGTGTTGCCCAGCGATGAGCTCATTGGGTCCTCAGGGGAGTCATTTTTATATCTACTGGTATCACTTCATTTCAGAAGGTGTGTTGAGTCAATGTGTAAGAGGTTTGCTACCTGGTTCAGGGAAACGGGACTTTCAGTTCATTGTGCAAAGCAACAAACCACTGTAAGACTGCACCTGTGAGAATGCATCTGTCTGAAGAAGAGAACTGGGCACACCAGACATTTATTGCAACATTACTGAAGCACGCAAAGAGAAATACATTGTTGTGCTGGTTTGGGGTTTCAAATTTGGCAGCAGAAGTTTGGCAGATTCTCAGGGCTGTGACTTTTTATTTGAAATTCAAACTACCCTTCAAACATGAAAAAAATGGGTTGTTACAAGTGTTACTCCTTGATTTGTACCATAGCATGACCTTTGCAAACTATAGGCCATCTAAGGGGTCCGTATTTCTCCTTAATCATTAGTTTATGGTTCACACTTTCAATAAATATTCATATTTATTCATATTCAGTTTTATTTCATACAGTGTAATCAACATGTGGCTTGTGTTCAAATTAATTTGAAAACACAAAAACACTTAGTTCAAATTAGATTTTTAAAAATGAAAGCTATAGATGGTTCCAGTATGGAGTTTCATTTCCATGTAAATGTCTGACATGAAATTATAAAGGTGTTTTGCAGACATTTACATGTTCACCATGTTGTTAAATTCAAATTTAACACTTTGTGGAAACCTGTGGTCGCCAACACATATATGACAAGCTGATTTATGCCACTTTTCCTCATAGCAGCTGTCGTGCTTGGCGTCGTGTAAGCCCATAAAGTTGCTTTTACACAAAATAAATGTCAGCCAAATTATGGAAACAACAACAGCCGCATGTAGTTAATACAATAAGAAGGCTTACTGCAGTTTAGTCATCAGTTCTTTAACATCAGCAGGGGAAAAGAGGGGAGCGCAGCGAGGGGCCGACACCCCCCGGCGATGTGTGTGGCAGCATTAATGCTGAGGGAGGCGTCCAAGTTTCGCTACATTCTGCACAAGGGAGACGCGAGGGTTTTGCCAGAGCCTTTTCACAGTGAGAGAGTGTTCCAGTCCAATGAAAGTAATATGTTGTAGGCGGTGAAGGGAGGGGGCTGGGGAGGGAAATATAAATCCACTGTTGTTTTACCTCCTTGAGGGAAAATCCATTGTTTTCCTCTGGTGCCTAGCTGATGGTGAAACTGACACACATGCATGTATGCAAACACACACACATGCAAACTCATGCTATATACAGTGCATATATACAGATAATGCAGAAACAAGTTCATACAAGTCTGCTCTGAAATGCTTAAATACATACTGCACACGCTCAAACACAAATACACACACACACACACACACACACACACACACACACACACATAGAGCTGAAGTGCAGCCTAGCTGAGTGTGGTGTGGTGATGAGAGGTTTGGCTGAAGCTTCACAGAGGCTCTGGTTAAATCTGGTTCAGTCCCGAAGCACAAACCCTCCTCTAAATGTCTCAGCAGCCTTGTCATCAGACTCTCCGAGCGCTGCACTGTAATAAAAGTCCTGCAGCGTCCGTCCCTCCCTTCCATCCAATGTGCCATCACCACTCCCAGTTGAGTACACACTGATGATGATGGCACTAGTGAAAAGCTGGAGTGTGCATTGTCTGTGGTTGTGTGTGAGAATTTCAGTGGAAGCCTCCACATCATCAGCCCTCCACACCCTATTCCAGACTCTCTGATGCCTCTCTCTCGGCTCCCAACCTGCAGTTATTTTCAGTTCGTCACTATGAATGGAAAGTAGAAGAGGTCGGCTGAATGAACAATGCCCTTATAGATGTTTTTTAAACAGCTCATAAAGCATCAGATTTAAGAGTAATATTTTTTTATATTCTCAGGGGATTTCAGTGGTTCCATTTTCCAAAGATACTGAACTAAAAGTGACTTTTGCATTTTTTTTTCACCTTGCGCAGCCTTCTCATGTTTTTTTTTGTCATAAATTGGTACATTTTACACATTGTATACTCGCTCTACATTTTCACTTAACAGCTGACGCACCCAAGTATATAGGTGTGGTGTCAGAAGTGAAGGGACATAATGAGGTTCGGGTTTCTTCAATCATAGAAAATACTGTTTTTTCATACATTTATATTCACAAAGAAAAAAACATATAATGATTTTTTTTCCTTTTATAAGACTAACAAAAGAATTGTAGACCACATTTCTGTACATTTATTGCATTAAACCTGAAAATTATATGGTTTAGGTGATGGGGTAATTCCATAAAACAAAAAGAAGGTCCCTCTATCCAAAAGGTGGATCTAAATGCAGAAGACAGCAGGCAACATGAACTCAAAGAGCAGTCTTCACTCCATGCAAACAGTAACTGAACATCATCCAATCAAAATAAACGATCCAACAAAGACTGAACTGAAAATCAGGACTTAACGACAAACTAGATTGACGAGGGGATGAAGTGCAGGTGGAGGTGGAGAGTGGAGAAGCTCAGGTGAGGGGAATAAAGTGATGAGGCAGAGGAACAGGCACGGAGCTGAGTGTGTGAGAGAGAGACTGAGGAGGCTGATGCAGGACAGGTGTGTAGCGGGTAAACGAGGGAAAGGCAGCACAGGAACACAGAAGGAGAAAAAATAGTAAACTGAAACCCCAAGACCAAAAAAACACAATCTTCTTTATAATAAACCGATCAAGTTAAAACAAAGAAAGACTAACTAATAAAGGGAACTTAAATGAGTCTTAATAAACACTTAGTCCAATCTTCCAAAAAGTCTGAAGAAATCAGGACACAGAAGACTGTGACAAATCTTATGGTTTAGGTAATGGGGTAATTCCAAAAACGCTGGAACACTGTGTAAAACCTATCCCAAATCACTGTGTTACATAACCCATTACCACTGTGTTAGATAACCTTTTCAGTTAAACTTATTAAGCATTTGGCAAATGAGAACACTGATTGGTGAAGTTATGAAAATGAAATCTCTCACATTCAAAGTGAGCCTCCCAGAATCTTGGATATTTTAAGTCTGTGTGGAAGAATGGGTCAAGATCTATCTGAACACTGTGAGAGATTAGTTTCTTCACACAGGGAGCATCATGAAGTGGCACTGTAAACTAAGACTTCTCCATGTGTTTAAACAATTTTAGTTAATTTGTCCACAACCTTTTTTCTTGTATCATCCCACTTTCTTGCGCACAATTTTATGGATCGAAATCTTGAAATTTCTTTCATTTTATACCAATGTCTGGTCTTAATTCTACGTGAATAGCGGAATTGGAAAGAAGTTTAATGAAAAAAAATGACAAGTTGAATACTTGATTTTCATAAACCTCCCAATTTTGGAATCAGGCTTGTATATGCCTTACCACAAATCACACAAAAAAAGTTGAAGAACTCATAATGTCCTTTCATTAGAAAAACAAAATAGACCACTGTTACCTGTAAAACAAAATATAAATTTAAATGTATAATTTAATGATTTCTGTTTTCGGGCATTTATGGTCCTGAAACCGCCATTCAATATATTTACATTATGAAATAATCTTTGTATGTCGCACTGTTCTTTGTTGGTGGCGGAGTCTGCCATTCCTGCACAAGATCCAAATTGCTTTCACACGCAAAGAAAGAAATTCACTAGGAATGGTGTAAGCATGTACTTGAGAATTGCTGTTTATAATTTTATTCTATTGTATTTATTTGTTTTCAGGACATGCCTGAGGAGAGTGAGTTGTTTTTTATTCCTGAGTAGTGTGCGTGGAGTAAATAAATGGCAGTGTCTGCATAGCCTGAGAGACAGAACGCAGTATTAAAAAGATTTCATTTTGAAAAGTGAGGGGCCATGTACTCCCAGTCCCCAGTGAAAATTATACCCTCAGACACACCCATTAATTTTACGTCTGAAAGAGAACAGATTTCGTAACTACCCATAAACAAAATCAAGATGTGTGCAGTGCCATGGTAAAGCTTCATGTTTCATAAAATATATATTTTTTTAAATCACGACTAAGCAAAGCATAATGTTTCAGCTAAAGTGGCATGAAAGTATTCTCAGACATGAAATTCCGGAAAAAAATTGTCGTATTGTGAGTGTATACAACAAAATGAGGCCAAATCCTCAATTCTGTGATCACATTTTAAACTGTATCTGACCTTCAGGCGTAAACATACTCAGTCACATTTAAGGATGATCTGCTCACAAAATCCAGACTAACTACCCAATTATCAGTACAATACTGCTCTTATAACAATGTTTGTTACTCAAGATGAACCCTCACATACCCTTTTCCAACCAAAATTAGTGCACAGATTTCCACTGCCACTAAACACACCAATGGAGAACACAAGTCTGCCTCTCTGTCGGCTTTTGTGTGTGTGTGTGCGTGTTGTTTTGTTGGTGTCTCCATTCAACGTCACGGAGAGGCCGGAGAACAGGTTGACAGGAACAGTTGACAGGAACAGAGGTTTTTGAAAACTTTTCAGTGGTTTCTTCTTGTGTTTCTTACTTATTTATTCAAACTTGATGCAGACTTACTTGGAATATGTTTGAGCGCAGCTTAGGAGGAAATGGATGGTAATTACTGACAGTCATTGCATCTCGAAGGTTAAGGAGCTGAAGTTACCATGTTCACTTCGGTGTTGTGTTCCCATTAATACCGATCGGAGCCGGTGGCGATAAAAACCCGCGTCTACTGCTGAGTCATTTGACCTGGGCATGAATGCAGATCGTACACAATCTCATTGCATCAAAAAGCCAGATGTTAGCGGCTGTTAGCTGGGTTTTTTGTGCAGTGGGAATGAGGCTACAGTCTGCAGTGAGTGGAGAAGGGGCCCCGGCACTGCTGGTTAAGGAGGAAAAGGGTTTTCAACAATGTAATGCTTCCTACAATCATCAGCGATTTAACAGATGCACACAGTTATGATGAGGTTAAAAATAAGCCCTTAATTGAGGGGAGATCCTGACATGAGTTAGTGATGCCACCGGGTTTCACAGGCATGTAATATTGTCTGGATAAGCAAAATCTGACACGTCAAGTACTGGCAGCCATTTTGGCTCTAAGAGGAAGCCTCGTTTCCCTGTGCTCACCGATCCGCCCTGTGGTTTTTAATGCGACTGCCTGGTGTGCTCTGATAGAACCATGTCAGGGACGTTGGGTGACAGAGGTTAAAACCGCGGCATATTTACCCGCTCTGGGGCCAAATCTTCTCTTCCTCAGGATAAGACTGGAGCGGGGATGGCTGCCAGGAGCTGCGGCTCTTCCATACAGACTTCATTCCAGTCAGAACTGGAGACGAGACCACCAATTATTTTTATTCTGGGTGATTTGGGTTTCTTGGGGTTAGAATAGAGGAGGGGGAGGAGCTGGTTGGATCGGCTAAATATAAATCCATGAAAGTATGCATTCTGTATCACTACAGAGATCTGTCTTTCTCTGTTTCTTATTTGCTATTTTTCCTCATGTCTTCTGGTTGTTTATTCTTTTTTGCAAAACCAGGACTATAGGAATGCAACAGTAAAGTAAGTCAAATAAATGTGTCTGCCTTTCAAGCCAAAGAAATAACTGCATGTTCTCTTCTTTATTCCTGAGACGCTGAGGTGTCTGTCTGGGAAGAGCGTTTTGTTGACTGCAGTCCTGTCGGGGGACAAACCAGGATGTCCCTGGGAGAAGCCAGAACAGCCTCAAGGCAAGGAGGAATAGACAGAGGGAGGAAGGGAGGGCTGAAAGAGAGGTGTGTTTACGGTTAGTTTTGCGGTTGGCCTGTCAGTAAACAGGAAAAGGGCCGTTCTGTCAAGCCAAGACGTTCATTAAAGCCTCGGTTTAGTCCCGTCCGGGACGGTCCGGGGGACTTCCTGCACTCAGTGAGCCAAGAAGCAGACAGCGTTTAAGGGAGGGATGGAATGAGCGTGGTACTGCCAGCTGTCCACCGGCACCACCACCAGAGCTGCGCCGTTTGGTGCTGTGTTGGTCCCCACCCCCTGGCACTCCCTGACCCAGGTTGGGTACCGAAGCCAAGTTTCCACCACAGCTCCATGGCCTCCAGCTGGCACTCACAGGCATGTTCATTTTCCTCTTTCATTCATGAATAAATGCAGTTAAGAAAACATAAGTAGGAGTAAAGGTGCCAAATCTGACATATAAATGAATGAATTTTAAAAATCTGAAACGCTAACTGTAAAATGTCAAGAGACGTCTCTCCAGACGTGATGTCAATGACCCCGTGCTCATGAATCCTGACAGTCGACACATGATGCAATGGCTAAAGTGGTGCCTTTATTTTTCCATACCTACTGGAAAGTGACAAGCTGAGGGCCTGTGGAGCCCAACGTGAGCTGCTTATAATATAGGTTTGCTACTATAGCTGGTTTACATCCAAGTGTGTTCAGTGTGGAATTAGAAGAGACGAATGGAAATGGCTATAAAATGTCCTCAATATCATGATTGTAAGTCTGAACTGGAGTAAAGGAAAAAACTCTGTAACATATAGTTACATAGACTCCTTCAATCATTCCTGTGCAGGATTTACCCTGAGGTATGTAAGCTACACTTACACACGTCATGCATCTTGATGCACATAGATGTAAATCAAAAAATTGTAAATGCAACCAAATTAAAGACAGATTGCAATCTAAGAGCCTATTTATACCTGGAATTACTGTTCGTCTCAGGTGATCCGAACATATATGGACAACGCTAATTGCAAGCTAAAACATTTGACCACACATCTTTTGCAGTGTTATTGCTCATGTGCCCTGATGCATCCCTGACAAGGACTATGTCATTAATGCAGGACGTGGTGGTTACTTTGCTGATAGTATATATATATATATATATATATATATATATATACATCATACTTTCTATATTCTCAATGCAGCTCATATTGGTTGTGAAATCTTGACACACATTTTTGCTCAACATTAGTTACGTTTATGCACATGGAGGGAGCCTTCTATCCGTACTCTGCGATCATGTCATCCAAATTTGTGCACATTTGATGAAAGCCTACGGATACAGACGAAGTGGAGCACTGCCACTGAAAATCTTGGGGGCAGTGTAGCATAGTTCAAGCAAGAAAGGACAGCTGCATCATGATCCCAGGTTTTGTTGTAGTTTATTTCCCATTTCGTTCTGAAAGTGTAGCTCGTCATGTCTAATGTTTGGTGTTACTTCCTGCCTTTGTCTGTTTCCCGCCTGTTTTCTTACACACCTGCCCTCTGTCAGTCTCGTTAGTCCTTCCTTGTTCCCAGAGTCTTCCCTGCACACCTGTTCTGTATCAGCCTTGTTTGCTCCACTGTGGTATCCCCAACCACACCCTTGTTATTAGCCAATCCCTGTGTTTCCCTTCTTTTGCCAGTGTCCACCTACTTCAGCCTAGTCTTGTAGCCATAAGCTACCTGTGTAGACTCCATAGTACATAAAAGTATATCGTTATGACCACCTCAGCCGTTTTTTTGTTGTCATCAGAAACTGGGAATTAGTTTCATCTATTCGACCTTTCTATGCCAACATAAAGGATGCAAAGAAGGAAGTTTGAAATTAACATATCAGTGTTTGCAGGGAGAGAGAGAGGGGACAACATGCAGCAAAGGGCCAAGGCTGGAGTCGAACCCGCAACCACTGCGGTGAGGACTCAGCCTCTGTACATGGGGTGCCCGCTCTATCCACTGAGCCGCTGTCACCCCATACATATGGTGTCTGTGCACATAATAACGCCTGTGCATGTTTGTGAGTTTGATGCATATAGAGATGCACATTTCTGAGAGTAGCAGCTCTTCTTTATCAGGTTTGGGGGGTCTGAAGATAAAGGCTCTCTGCAGGGAGGTGTTACTGAGCTTCTACAGACTGACAGTAGCAGCCTGCATCCTGCTTCCCCTTGTCTCCCCTCCACTCTTCCTCTTCAAACTCCTTCATCTCCCTTCTCCTGCACAGCACTCCACACTCCTGCTTCTCTATCTCCTCCAATGTCCACATCTATCTCCTCTGCCTTCTCTTGCCTCTCTATTTCCACTCTCATCCAAATCTATCATGCGACTTTTTATCTCTGCCATCCACCCTCTAACTTTATGACTCACACCGTGCATACCGGAATCCACTGCGGCCCAGATCTGACCTCAACCATGCAAGCCTAGCAGCGAGATTTATGCATATGCTGAAATTGTTGTTTTGCTATTGTTGTTGTTTATGACAAGTTATAATCACAGTGCAAAGCCAGTTGCATGGAAGTTCCTTCCTTTCCGTCCTGTCCTCCAACTCATCATTCACTGCTACCTCAAAATTAGCACTTAAACCCCAGACATGACAGATGGAATATTATAAGTGGGAACAATACCAAAGGAAGGGTTTGCATGGATATGTCATTTGAAGAAAAAAAGATTTCACGGTGGGAAGACCATATCCTGGAAGTCCATTTCTGGCCCCGAGTACAGTGCCTACTGAAACAGCTGCTGTGGCTTCTGAACCAAAAGAATGATGAAATTTAAGTGGGAGAGAGAGAATCCTCCAAGAGCATCGCCTCATCCCGACAGAACGGGGGCTACGGGGCCTGACGTCTGCAACAATGCCAAGAGGAGATGATAGGCCGCAGTAAAACCAGTCTGAAGCGTCTAATTTAGGAGCCCTGGATGGCTCACAAAATACCGAGAGGGAAAAGAGAATAGCTCCCCGGCCCGACATGGAAACTGTCTGAGGGGAGTCGGAGCCAGTTAAAACAAACATGAAAATAATTGACGCTGCCTCGCTGTTAGACAGCTATGATTGGTGTTTGCGCTGCGACTGTGAAAGTGTTTGAGTGGCACTGCGGCCTGTCATATCTCGCTGTCAGTAATGACGCTGCAGTGTCTGCTGAGTCGGTATTATCGGGAGGTCTCCGGTCCCTCCATGTGTTAGAAGTCTTTTACCCGCCAAGCCAATTAGCTGAGCCCCGTATGAGGAATGGGAGGATGTCTCCTCAGCTCTGTGTGATGCTTTCCACTTCCTGTTTGCACTCGCTGGCTTTCCTTCACTCGCCTCGCTCGGGGACATCTGGGGAACACATTCAAAGTAGTCCTGCCGCCACCACCAAGTAAACCACACATTAACACACACAAGAGGTAGAAGAAGAAGCTCTTTTTCATAGGACTGGGCGATATGGCTAAAAATGTTGTCACTTTGTCAATATAAAAAATTATTTACCAAAAAAGTCAAATCATTATTTCTTCAAAGTTTCAAAAGGCTGATTTTTGCCCCCAAGTGAAAGTTGAAGGAATTATATGATTAATTATGTTTTAAACTGTTATTCATTGTCCGAACATGACAAACATTTGCCAAACAGCAGAACATTTCAATTTTTTTAGGTAGATCCAAAACATTTATAATCAAAATAATTACCTGTAAATAAAACAAACAGATGAAGAAATGTTAACTCTGGTCAGCAGAATGTCAAACACTTTGTACAGATGGTTTAAAACATTTTCTCAGTGGTGGGAGAAGTATTCCTTTACTTAAGTAAAAGTATCAATAACACCCTGTGAAAATACTCTGTCACAAGTAAGTCCTGCATTGAAAACAAAACTCAAAATAGATTTTAAAAAAGTCCCACTCACCCCTAATTACTAGTTTACCTTGTTACTTAATATCATTTAAAAAATAGGACGAGACTTCAGTGTTTAAAAAATGTTTTTAACATGTTACTTCTAGTCATGTAATGTCATTTCATTATATGAAATAACCGATAAATCAATCATATCAGCTTGCTAATATACTGTTAGCATTAGATAAGTAAAGTTTACAGCTACTGCAGCTAGTGGTATGTGGTGAATTCAATCACAGTGCGACTTGGTCATCATACTAAAAATAACTTAATGCACGTTTAATGTTAGTGGCTGATCTATTGGTCCCTCTGTCTTCCTCCTCTACTAATACTGCCCTGTTTCCTTCTGCTTAATGGCGAGTGGTACCTGGCGTTTCAGATGCATTATGGCCCCCCTCTGCGGGAGTAGGCATGGTTCATTATATAGAGAATTTATCAAACATTTATTATAACATTTATTATATCACTATCGAGGAAAAGTATATTAAAATAATTATCGTTTCATCTCCCAGACCCATTTTTATGTCTCTTGTGCTCATATACAAGCATTGCAAGCATGCAGAAGATCTTCTCTTCCCTACGCTCCCTGCAGTGTCCGAGGCTATTATCCCAGTGACTGCTGACCTGTGGTCCCGGCTGACAGAGAGGTCAGAGAGGAGAGCGATAGGAAGGGAGATGAGGCAGAAAAGTGGCAGGTCAGGTCAAACCATGGGGACCAGAGGCCCCAGGGAAGGGAAGAGGGGGGAGCTCTTAACATACTGCCAGAGGGGCCGAGGGTAGGGCTCCTAACAAGGGCTGCAGGGACAGTTCAGCTCCCAAAGGACAAGAGTACACACTTACAATGAGGGTTCCAGTAGTTCTTCATTGGGCAAAGTAATAGAAATCACAAACAGCATGCATACTGGGGAGTCCTTATTAATTTGAATGATGCAGCAGAATCAATTCAGGCTCAGGGCTTCCCATATAACCAGCGTGACATTTTACAATCCCTCAAGGATTTTGTGTTTTTGTAGAATTAACTCAGATTCAACCAGTTTAAAGAATTGCAATTTATTTAAACCCCTGCAATTTTGGAGGAGTGGGGCAGTGCTTGCCAGTTTCTCTAGCTACTGCTGTTTTCCACATAAAAATCATTTAATTCAGAGCTGCTTTCCCATGCCAGAGTCAAACAAACATTAGGTCTCAATCTCTTGTAAATTGGTTGGAAATTTATTGTATTTTCTAGCTGTCCTCCTTAAGTAGTGCCCCTCAGCTATGTATATGTCAGCACAAGGTTCTCCAAAAGACCTTTTGTAAAGTAACTAAAAAGGGAAGTATTTCTAATCTTGTACTAAACATTAATCATCTGGAGCATTTTGGTAGCGCTATACAGCATGATTCCTGCACAAAGCTGCCTTATTCTTCAGGCTTATTTCAGAGAAAATAGAGTCAATGAAGCTTGCTCAACTTCCTGGCTAACTGTTGGCTAATGGCCACCAACAGAAATGCAGAAAGACAGCAAATTCTTCAAATACTTACCTATTTTTATTCTCACTCACCCAAAGAAATTCTCAATCAAATCAAATCATATATTTACCTAATTCACTTTAATGGATTTGATGTAATAACTGAATGAATAAATTAGGTGTATGAAATACAAAGACTGTAAATTATAGTGGAAGTTGCTAATAAGAATACTTGTTTTTTTTTAGTTGCTGTTGCAGGTAGGTGGTTGTCAGGGTGGTTAGCGTGAAGCGGTATCAAAGCAGCTTTACATTTGTTTGTTTCATATTTAGAGGATGTGATGACACTGTCTAGATTTTAAATTACACTTCGTTTATTAATCATTCATTAATTTACTAGTTTGTTTGTACATTATGTTCTAACTCTGCTGTCATGTCAGAGACTGCAACTCCCACTGCCTGCCCTCATCAGCAGATTCACTCCACCTGCTCATCATCACTCACCTGTTCCTCATTCCCCCATCAGCTCTCCTGCATATCTACCTCTCCAACTTCTCTGCAAGATTGTGCCTTAGTTCTCCAGCACTTCATATCTGCCTGCAATACTTTAAATTACTTACTTACCACGTATTACTTTGAAAACATGATGTCTTGGCTTAAAACATCCACAAATATGGCTGAACATGTCCCAAACTCCTTTTAAAAAAACACACTTTTGTTGCTTCGAACAGTGGTCTACTGTATGGCAGTTGTCTCGCCCATTTGTCAGAACATCCACCACCCGCTTTTCATGATAGGTAAATCAGCTCCCGTACATGCAATTTCTTTTTTGCATAAAACATGCACATGTAACATTATACGTGGTCTGCAGAAATGCACAATGCCAACTTTACTGTGGCCTGTTTGTGTACTTGCTTTTGGAGATAGCACAAGCTCCATGCTTCCCTCTCACACACAAACAAACATGCACTACCGCACCCTCTTTAGTAACGTCCAATAAACCCTCAGAGCTGTCTCGTTCCCTCACCGCTATAAAAATGCCACATGATCAAATATAAACCTCCACTTCATTTGATAACAAAACCACACATGCACTGCACTGTTATTATAAAACCATTCTTTTCAGTGGATCAGATAACTCTCTGTACATGTGTGAGCGTCACTTTACAAACCTCCACTCTGGCATGACATCAGTACAACAGTCACACAGTAACGTCAGCTTGAGCAGATAGCACCGTGTTCAGATAACTGAAAATAGAACAGGGAGGCACGTTCCTTCCTTGTGTTTTTAATATGATAATTGAGAGTCAAACTGCAGCTCGGTGCTGGAGAGCACTGGCCTGGTTCTGTATTTACTCTCAGTGTATCTAATCAGCGTCCTGCAAGCCTGGCCTATTTGAGGGTTGTCTCTGAACAACAGGCTGGTTAACCATTGGCTCCACGCAGCACATTGAGACAGATTAGATTTATACAAACTCTTTGTATCGCTGCCAAGATATATTCTGGCTACAGTATCATGCTTGTCGTCTAAGTCTACTTCCTGGGTCACAGTCTGGAAATGACAACTATTTTCTCTCTTAATGAGACAGGGCTCTGGCACTAACTCAACATCATTTCCTCTGCTGCGTTATTTCTTAATGAGAGCCAGCACCGACAGTAATTCATGTTTTTTTTACTTTAGCTGTGAACCAAGGAAGCAGGATAATTCAGGAGTCGGAATGGATGGTGTGTGGATGTTAACAGGCTGCTGTAAATGTCATCAGAGTAAATGTTGTTATGCAAAGTGGAATGTGGGTCAATGGGATGATGGTCTTTCTGCCACCTCCAGTCACTTCCAGCGCAGTCAAGCAAAGCTGGCTTCATTAGATCACTGGCTTCTGGTCACGAGCTCTGGCTTATGGGTCACAGCACCAGACAGTGTGTGCGTGTGTGTGTGTGTGCATAAGAGAGAGAGAGAGAGAGATTGACACCTTTGGGTCAAGTATATTGGAAAGATAACACAATGTTCTTTGGATGAGGAGGAAGTCGCTGACTACTGGCCATCCGGACAGGCCCTGACATGCTCCGTCTGAGTCTGCACTGCAAACAAAACACTCTTCAACAACCTTTAGGTTTGGCTTCAAACCTATAACCTTTTTATTAAGTACTTATTTTAAACTAAGTGAAGCAATTCAATGGTGAGATGCCATTGATTTAGCATTGCTCTCACAATAGGCAAAAAACTGATGCAGCAGAACCAGAGGCATCATCTTTTTTTTTATCATTTCTATACTTCCTCCCTCTCAAAACCTGGGACCTCAATTACCCACAATGCCAAGTAGAGCGTAGGCTAAAGAGGTCTAATACCCTCACTTCTTTGTAACTCCACATCTTCAGTCCCAACCAAGACTAACTACTGACATTTTGTTGTGCTCCTTTGGCGTTTCATACTGACGCATAAGGCATCCTATAGTATCTGTATGTGGTGCACAGTTGTCTCGTGGGTGAAACACTTCGTAAACACAGGTTTAGGCAACAAAACTACTTGGTTAGGTTTAGAAACCACTTTGTTTTGGGTTAAATTAAGTACATCACATAAGGATGTTAAATACCTATGCAAGTTACATGAAGTTACATAAAAACAACACTGAACTGTGGTTTGATGCAGGACACAAACAGTTGTCTCCTGGGTGAAAGGCTGTGTTTGTTTGACCCAGCAACCTCCCCTCTGACCCACCCTAAGTAGAGTTATTTTGCTCTTTTTTGTCAGTTGCTCTCAGTATCAATTATTGCTGCAGATGGTTTAAGAACAGAGTTAGTTAAAATCTAATGGACTCCTGCATGACAGTCCAGGGTTTGTTTGACCCATCCACTGCACCTCCTGCCTCTCCTATAGAGACCCTTGTGCTCCTTATACTCTGTTATTTCCAGCAGTATTTCAACCTGACACTGTCCTGTGGCGTATCAGATTTCATCTGGCTGTCTGCCCTAGTTCTGTCCAATGGTGTGTCATTCTGATGCGTAAGATGACTTTTGGCGTTGGGATCTTACACCAACCACCAGCACTGCAGAAGCGGCGGTATTTGATGACTTTGGACTGAAAATGGATGGATCTGATCATGATAAATGATAAAATATGTATCACATACTTCCACATATTTGCGTGGTGTGTATGTCATGTATATCTGGATTTGTAAATAAAAATTGTTTTAAGTTTTAAAAGACATACATGTTAGTCTCCATCTGCCTGAGTGTGTCTTCACTAAGTGTGAGACAAGTGGCACAGGGTGAGTGGATTGGAGGCAGCAGTTGGTGCAGATTCTTCTTTTCCCTGGAGCAGAGTGTGGCTGTGTGACGGGAAGGTGGATTGGGAGTTGGGGAAGCGGGGGGGCATAAGCAGAAAGTAGAGACCCCTGGAGAAACAGTGGCTCCCTCTGTGAACAGACAAGAGGGTGACGGGGGCCACTCCCAGTGCCCACCACCCTCCAACGCCCCCTTACCGCTCGCTGTAACTCTACCCCAGAGATAACCATCACACCCTGGGCCTTTGGCGTGCCCCGCCTGCCCCTCCTGACCCCCCCTTTGCTCCAGGGTCACGAAGGAGGGGGCAACACTTTCACATCAATGCAGGCCTGTCTGGAGGCTTCGCATAGCTCAGCTGGAGCCGATAACTGACTCACACATTTACACCGCCTTTGTTTTAAGGCTCCCCTGCCTTGGTCATGTCCGCTCCTAGAAAACTCGACGTCTATGTTTATACGAGGAGCTGGGAGGTTTGCTCGCTCATGGGAAGACGGCAGTTATCATTATCTGTGATTATACGAA
Source organism: Plectropomus leopardus (assembly GCF_026936395.1). Lineage (NCBI taxonomy): Eukaryota > Metazoa > Chordata > Actinopteri > Perciformes > Serranidae > Plectropomus > Plectropomus leopardus. The sequence goes on from NC_142196.1 coordinate 5,787,654, forward strand.
ATGGTGGCTGTATGATGGCACTGCTATGAAAATGGGAAGCCATTATTTTCTGTGTCGACTCCTGATGAGAAAATAGTTGCAGTAATTGGGCTAACGTGGAGGGAAAGCTTCCTTTGACCGGATGAGGGTTTGTCAGGTTCCTACCAACATTAGGACAGTGGAGGTTTGCAGCGATTGGGTATCATGTGGGTCCAAATCTAAATATTTGTCTGACCCTGCCCTACATCAGAGAGGATCTTTCTGAAAAGCCACGGCGCCTAAAAATATATTGGGTGCGTTAGTGTGGTCGGGAGAGCACTTTAGAGCTGAGTGGCCCTCCGCTCACGCAGAGCTGAGCTGAGCGTGACACCGCCGCTCCTGCTGCTCCTCACAAACACATAAACCCTCAAATGAAACGCACATTGGCAGGCTGAACAGTGTACCCTGTGGTTTGTCTGAGTAAAAGCCCAAAGACAAACTTATGGCTGCTTCGAAGTCAAACCCATAACTGACACACACTTAGAGACGGAGCGAGCTGCTTTTTAATTCAACTGGTTTTCACTCTGTGGTACAGATGAGCTCAAATACTCGCCAATTGACAGAACACCCCAAATTCCATTTAGGAGCTGTTCTGGAGCTTTCAATCACACCACATGATCTTCCTCAGGAGATATTTGTTGTTTTTAGTTGTCATAGAAAGGTGAAAAATTACAAAAATGAAACATAGCCTGATTTCTATCTGCACAATGTGAGTAGCAACATTTTTTCTTGTTGAGACAGAATATTTGACACCTGTTGTGGGAGAGGAGAGAAAAAAATGTGTATAATTCTCTTTTTATTGGTTTTAGCGAATGTGCAAAAACAAAATAAACAACAAAATGGTGTTTACTTCCAACACATAATTATCCCAACTCTGACTGACATGGTGCTGCTTTATCAGTGACCCACTGCGTCTGCTTATGACATTTTTGATATCCTTATGCGTCAGCTGTTTACACTCAACAGATGTCAACAAATGCACATGGTGGGATGACAGTGCACAGTCCTTATGTTTACACAACAGCACATGGCAACCAATGCGACTGTCATAATGGTTAGGATTAGATAACAAAGTCACAGATGATTAGGTTTAGGCAAAACAGGCACATAGATGAAGAAAAAAAACCTCACACATCCACACAGGAACTGCCGACTCCCTGCATGGAAGTCAGTTGTTTGTGGGACAAAGTTGCCAAGCCGCAGCGTGTGACAAGTTGGGATGACAACATGTTGGCCTGTCTCACTGGGTGTCCCGCCCCAGTGCACCGACTCTTAATGCCTACCTTTTATTTCGTTATTTCCACTTGTTTCTGGTTCCTTCAAATGAAAAAACCCCAATGTATTTTCATCACGTTTTCAATGTTCTACAATTCTACAATTCTACAATTTCCAAATTATCCAAAGTGACGTACAACACAAGCAAGAATTTAGACTTAAGGAAAAAAACCTTAGTAAATGCAAAAAGTGCTTCAGGTGTGATTGGTCACAGGTATTGCCGTCTAGTGGCAGAAGAAGTGCCGCACACCTGCACACTTTTTTTTTTTTTTTTTTTTTTAAACCAAAGTAATAACCAGTAGCGATCTCAGCATCTTCTAAACTGAATAACTCCAAAGTCAATACATCTCCAGTTACATAAGCACCATGAACTCAGTGCACAGAAGGTGACAGTTGGGGAAGCTATTAGATTGGATAAAGTGAACAATGGGAAAAAAAGCAGCAGAATAAAGGACATCAGACAGGATTTTATAAGTCAAAGTAATTTCTTGGCGAGGCTTTTGCAATTCTAGCCCACCCTAGCTCTGCCTAAGCCCTAAGGAGAGGCTGTTTTGCAACATTAAGTTTCTAAGCTCAAGAATGAACATTAATGTTATAAATCAGCCAGAATACAAAAACAACATCTTAGCATGTCTGCTTGAGAAATAAAAAAAAAAAAAAAGAAATTATTAAAACCAAATAAAAAAACTCAAAGTAAGGACATTGTGGAACCAGCTGAAGACTGCATATTAAAGAAATCCATCAAGTTTGATTTTCATGAATCTCTAAGTGAAACGTCACTCCTTACACACACACACACACACACACACACACACACACACACACAGGGAGGAACTCGCAGGTTGTTTGTCCTACAGCTGGTAATTGCTTTAGTTCCCAGCCATAAAAACAATAAACCCTTATCGCTAGGTAAATAAAGCTGACTCATTACCGCCAAGGAGCGCCATAAATATTTCTCAATTATCAATAATCTAGCGGCGTGGCGTCCAATATGCACCCATTTTCCCTGCGTGTCATCATAAAACTGAAGCTATAGCAACTAATAGCTGGTGGATAAGATAAGATCCTGCATTCCTTTCCTTTCGGAGTTCCTCTTTAAGAAAAACATTTGTGGAATGAAATATAATTTTGAGCTGAAAACGCTCTTTCTGCACTCACACATACACATGCACATGCATACAAACACCCTTCCCTCTCTCCCTCTCAGGCTGAATGGACAGCGAACCACTTAATGGGATATCAGGTTTCTGTTTGTGTTGGTTCCATTGTGTCCTACACGGGATGGTCGTGTAATTGCTCCGGAACAATACACACACGTGAGTTGGCTGGCTAAACGGCATGCCGGTTTGAATTGCAGAGGCTTTATGTTTAGATCACGCAGTCGCAGTTGAAGCCAGGATCGAGATCGTAAACAAAAAAAAAAAAAACCCACAGAGGAGTGCTGACTGCGAAGTGCCAGCTCATCTAATGCAAAATGTTTTCTCTTAAAAGAGTCCTGCTGTTGCTCCACTTAAAAAACTCCCCTCATTATTGTTAGATCTACTCCGGCCTCCGGGGTTTTCTCACTGGAAATAGACGCGTCCCTGGTCTTTGAAAACAGATCTGCTGAAGTTAGGTTTGAAATTCCCATTATGGCAAGTCTGTGGTGATAGAGAGTCAGTGTCAACTATGGATGGTGGAAAAACAACTGTATGAAATAACCGACAATTTCATAAGTGATGACTCATCTAATGTTAAGTTGCTGTGGTGGAAAGATCTAGAAAAAGAAATGGAACATAAGAAATGGTTGAATATTGTGACAGAAATAAGACAAATGTGTAAAATAAGCAACTTCATAATGTACAGTACAAGACTTGGCAATCCCTTTGACTCCTCATTTATAATAATTGAGAGACAGATCTTAAATACCAAATATATCAAGCCTCCAGAATCAGGGCGCCTGGTGGCTCCATGTATAGAGGCTGTGTATAGAACCTTCAGAATATTTTTGAGACATTGTAAAAACAAATGCACTTTTAGAAAGCGCGAGTCGATACTCAGAAGATTAAAAGAAGGGCTCTCCAGCTGGGACTTTTTGTGGACATAAATAAAAACTTATGACAGTCTATTTAGATTTCAGACATGGCCAAGAACTTCCTGAGACTCCAAGATTTCCTTTTTCATTAAATAGTAGTCTGGGTCTCTCACTTAGGCTACTTTTAAATGAGCCCTACTAAAAAAAGTCTTTCCTTTGTGAAAATCTGCAATCATATGATGACGTTGTGAGAATGATCCTCATGTACGCGTATCCACAAAATCAACAGAAAACGCTGTAGTATGCATGCCAGGCCAGTAGTTGGTGGTGTAACTTTGTAATGATACACCACAGAGGAACACCACGAGCAAAACAAAACACCATTGTCATGTGAACAAAAGGCCAAACCGCAACAAAATTTGATTCATGCAGAAACTGTTGCCATGTAAACTGCCCCTAAGCCACGTTAACAGGGCCCTAGGGATAGCAATATCTGTTGGTGCCACCTAAATCCTGCACACTGGATCTTTAAAATTCCTTAAAACATCTAAATTACAAAAATAAACAAAGTGATGGGGTCAAATCAGTGTCACAAAAGCAATCTAATGACATATTAGCATTAGGTAAGTGCAGAAAAGATATTAATTGGCTTTCAAATGCGTTTCACATGCTTCTCTAACATTTTGGCACTCGCTGTGTTCTTCAGCATGGCAACTCCCATCCAACACGCTAAAACAAATACAAAGCAATTATTACTGACCCATTTCTGCACCCCGCCTCGTCATAAAAACTGCTGGTAAGAGAAAAACACAAAACATACACATTAACTCCATACATGCCTAAAGAGTTTACATCAAACTTTTTGCACGTACAGTTTTTCTTTCACATATTGTTGTCTCTGAGGTCCAGTATGAGCTCCCTGCAGCAGTGTTATATATATATATATATATATATATATATTTTACTTTCCAGTAGATGTTGGAGCACAATTTAATTGCTGCATGAATCATGCTTGTTCTGCATTCCCAGGGTTGTGTATTAAATGCTTCATTAGATGGGCCAAGTGAACATTAGTTTCCAAAATCGCTCCTCGCCCTCTCACCCCCCAGGCGCTGGAGTGTGGGTGTGATGTCTGCTTCTGGCTGCATGCCCACCTGTGTCATATGAACAGACAAAGAGTGTGTGTGCAGAATAACCTGTATAATTGTTTATTCCACTGCTTAAATGTCAAGAACACATTGACTCAAAGTATTAATTTAGAATTAAAGCTATTAAAAGGTCGGGTGAACTTTGGTTTCTTTTGTTCCTCAGGAAGTACCGTCCCCGGATTCTCCTCAGGCGTTTACAACTGCAGCTAGATGAATTTCATGCTGCTTGTTTTTGATCTGTGTCACCCTGGGAGTGTTTGTCTGTGCCAATTTTACAAGAAATGGTGTTGAGCAACTGTCAGAGTTAATTTCTATGAATTATCCTCCCCTCTTGTTATAGCTAATCACCATTTGCAGCATCTCTTCACCAGTTATGGCATGCAGATACAATTCACAGTTCACGCAAAGTGAAGAAAGGCGACTGTGTGTAAGATGTCATTGTATTACAAACCAAACCAAGAACACACTCAGAAATAGCTTCCCTGCTAAAGCATCCTCCCTTAGACCTTGCAGCAGACAGCTGAGCCAGCAATAAGAATAGATTGCAGGAAATATCAAAGTTGGATACTTTCTATAATTATTTGTGGGGTATAAATTAAGAAGTGTAAGCAAAACTAAGTAAGCAAAACATATTCACTGTGTGTTGGCAGCGCAGTTGGTGGCCTTTAAACTGAGATGCATAATTACACTTTATTTGTCCTCTGTAATATACAATAAAAACGCTAACTAGACCCACCCTGAAAGAGTGCTGAGAAAACAGACTAAACAAACTTCTCCCCAACATTCTGATAACAGAGGGCACGCTATGAAGTTTATAAAAGCCTGACATATCCACGCAGTCAGACATATAAAGATAGTCATGAAAGGCATGTAAGTTTATAATGGGACTGCTAATTTTATTGGCCTACAGCAGAGCAGAGTGTAAACTCGACGCCTAGTTCAGCTTTTATTTAACCACAGAGTTGAGAAAGATGCTCTCAGTTTGGCTGTGAGTTGGAGAATTTGGAAACTGCAAAAAAGTGTTATTTTTAGTTAGTTAGTGGCGTGGGTCTAGGGGCTAAAAAGTTGGTCTGTTGGTCAGGCCACCACTTTGGTCCAGACTGAAATATCTCAGCTATTCAACTGATTACCATAAAATTTTATCATGGTCCCCAGATGATGAATCACATCATCACATCAGAATTTACTTGGTAGCTTAGTCTTGTTTTGTTTTCTTCCCTTCTTCTTCCTCATTTGTACCGGCTTTCTTCTATAAATTTATGTTGTTCGACTTCCGGGTCAAAACCCTAATCACATTATCTGGGTGTGTGAGTATGAGTCAGAGAAATTCGACTTAGTATGATTTCAGTCGGTCTAACATGTTTACGTGTATTTTAAAAGTCCAGTTTTAATTGGACTAACACTATAATTTGACTTTTTCTAACATCATTTAAATGAATTAATTGTGAACATGTTGCCATAGGCTACGAATGTTAGCCAGGGGCGTTTGTAGGACTTGGGGACCTGGGGGATCCTCCCTAGGAATGTTTTTTGATGAACAAACTCTATTTTGCTATAATTTTTTACATACTCTGGCGGCACATTTCTACCCATAGGAACTTTATTTTTTATTCTCTAGATTAATCATGAATTTTGATCTAAAAATAAAAAGAAGTTAGTAATTATTGTTGAGTAGAATCAGAATACTCAACAACTGCTATCATTTATAATGTATTGACTAGAGCTGAAATAATGGTTAGATGTATGTATTATGTGAACAGTGGGGGAATGTAGCCTAACTATTCAATTACAAGTATAAATGGAATGACAGATTATTAGAGCCAGGACTTTTCTTATTTTTCAAATCATATAAATAGCCTATATAATTAGATCCAAGGCTATTCATAAAACATTTGGAACACCACTGATGTTTGCTCAAAGCTGGAGGCATGCAGCTACAGCTCTGTCTCACAGAACAGATAGCAGGGCTGTAGGCTTCCTGCTTCCCAGGTGTTAAATATCCAATCATCACTAAAGCATTTGTCATGCAGTAGAGCAAATACAAACAAATGGAATGGTCTAAGTTGTTATATTAACATTTAAAGTGTGTTGTTTGATTGACAGTGACAATTTGTGCGTTGCAAGAAAACATTCCACCTTAGAAGCTGTAGCCTTTGAGTTAATTCAGTTATTTTTATCAGTCTGTAGCTAACTCTTACTATTAAAGATGAAAAGTCAGCAAAATGTCCTTTCATTTTATAACAAGCCACAACTTAACCGTGCATGTGCATGCAAGCATGCATCATAGGTGCACCACAGTACTGACACAAATAGCACAGCCCTGCATGTAGGACACAAGTTAATGCTTTAATGAACTGATGGTATTTTAGGTTCAATTTACTGTTAGGGTACAGTATAATTTATCCATCACTGAAGAATTGGTTCCCCCTCACAGAGTCACAAAGCTGTATCTATACCACATTTTAAAAAGTAACAAAAAAAAAAACCCATTTGCTTGTCATTTCTATTTTTTCATTTTTTTATTCCATTTCTTTTTTTTTTGCTTTAATTGTTGCGTTTCTGTGTCTGTAAATTGTACTTTTACTTCAAGTGTACCTTGAATTTTTATCAATAACTGTGAGGCGCTTAGGAACTGCTGTTTTGAAAGTGCTACATGAAAAAAAAATATCATTTTTATTGTATCTATGATTCTAAAAATATCTTCCTGCTCATGTGTCTTCAGCTGCTGACATTTAAATAAAAAACTTGTTGCAGACAGTTTTTTTTCCCTCACCCTAAAGAATCACACACACTGTATACACGCGCGCACACACACACACACACACAGCCAGCTGACTGAGGCAGACTGAGGGGCTGGGGCCGGTGGTTGTGTTGGTGCCGGGGGCCCCGGCGGATTTGTTTGTGGTTTGTTTGCCGGGGTGGTGGGGGGTTGAGAGGTTTACCCACAGTGCTCTCTCTGGCACCAGCCTGTCCCGAAGGAGAAAAACCAGCCTCTGTTCCTAGACGGATGCTGCCGCTTTGGGGATGTGGCGGGACAGATATGTGAGAGGAATACAGCAGGGGTTTACAAAAAGGGACAGTTGGTCAGTTTACATGATCGGTGATTAAAACACAGACACCACAGTCGCCCGTGTGATGTCTAAGTGGCCTCCGGTACTTTGCACTTTATGTTGAGTGTGATTAAATGAGAAGAGTGTGATTTATTATTAAGATAACGAGAAAAATATTGTTAATTATTTTAGTTTGATAGTCTAAAATGAATCTGACACCTGTTTATAAAGAATTCAAGTTCTACTAGCAAATGCTGTACTAGACACTTGTTTCTGTTGAATATGGAAAGTAGGCCTCAGGAGCTTTATACTGTATGAAAACCTTAAGTCTAGTCTGTTATAACTGTTCTGTTAAATTATAAGATATAGGATTATTTGGTGCATCATTACCTTTAAACTTTATTTTTTAGCAAAAGCCAACTTGAAAGGCAATATAAATAAACACAAATAATGATATGATGTGTCCATTTATGATGTGAGACAGCATAGAAATACTTTTTTACTCTTTTCTTAAGACCTGTTTATATACAAAGATATTCTCTGAGCTTTTATTTTGTTTAATTTGATGTATTTCACTGTGTAGCCACACAGAGAGAATAACTTTTAAACAGTTTCTCATTCTTATTGTTTTCATTTTCTGTCCTTTTATATTTTTGCCAAGCATTTCTTAACTTTGTTTCGAAAAGTGCTATATGAATATAAATACATATGAATAAAATAGTGTCAGATTAATGTCATCATATAAGCCCGAACAGCTTTGCCATTATGATCATCCACCTTATGGCAGCACTAGTGGAAAAGTCAGACCATCACCAAAGCCAGTTGGTTTTGTTCTCTGGAGATCATGAATGTTAAACTTTGGGATGATATTATTAGTACAGATATGCCAAAAATATATTCATTTTGAATTACTGTTGCTGATATATAGTTTGCCCAACAGACAGGGCTAAGTGTCCTGTCAATATGTACTTTAATGACAATTCTTTAATTGCCACATTTAATACCCTTCATCCATATTTTTAAAAAGTGTGTTTCTGTGAAAAAAATAAATACAGGCTCATATAATGTATTTTGGATCACTTAGTATGTCAGTTTTGCTGAAATGAATAAAACCACTTGAGATAATATGATAATAGTAACAATGCATTCCAAAACGCGTGCATTGCGTGCCATTCAGTACACTTAAATCACCAACTACTACAGTGTATGAGAAAGTAGAAAAAAAATGTGTGTGTGTGTTTGTGTGTGTGCGGGTGCATGTGTTGTGTGTTTATGTGTGTGCATACCAGCTATTATCCACTTGGTCTGCCTCCACCATGATTTATTATTCTGTTTCCTAACAGAACCAGACAGGGCTCCACAAAATGGGCTTCCTAGTAATTGTCTTCTGACATGGCGAGGCCAGGAGTCAGCTTCAAAATATAAATACGCTGTAATAATGGCTTTGAAAACACAGCAAATTACAAAATCAACTTATCACAGAGACTGAGAGATCATATGGACTGCAGCTGAGAAGGCAGCAGAGAGAGAGAGAGAGAGAGAGAGAGAGAACAAAGAAGTGAGAGTGAGAACAAGAGACAGACATCCGACAAAAGCAACATTTTTGAGAAAGACTGCAAACAAGGAAGTGGGAGATTTTGAGAACTTGTATGGGCAGATAAGCAATGCAGTAAACATCAATTTATATTCCAAGGAGCCAAGATTCAGCTTTACTCCTCTGCTCTCCATTCCAGCCTCATCCATAGTAAGAGTCATCTTTATGTTACTGTTTTGACTGAGGAAAACCCAAAGCCCACTCTCTCTTATCCCATTTTGACCAGAACTTAGCCTGTCAAGTTAGCTCTCCTGTCACAAATCAATCTAAGAGCCTACTGTAAGTTTAACTTTATTTTTCTTGACAAAGCAAGCTTTCAGTTCATTGAAAAACTGAAAATATGACTCATAGGTATTAAAAAGGTCTTAAAAGAGAAATATCATGTGCGAAAATGAGTCAGAGAGAACAGCTAAGCATAACCAAGAACATAATTATTATGATTTATAACACATACTTAGACCAAAGGCATCATTGTGAGAGTATATATTCATACAGTGAGTGGTAGGAATGTGGCTGTTAGCTCAGAACTTTGGCATTATGCATTTTTTTTGGTTTTCATGTCTGTTGTGGTTGTTTAGGACTTGAGAGTGAAGAATTCCTGTTTTGACACAAACACTAGATCCTGGCATGCATGTGTAAGCATCAAGTGAACTGCATTAGACCAGTTTAAATACTTCTTTTTTTTATTCCTCCCCATCAGTGGCCCATTTGACCTGTGGTGTTCCTCAAGGCTCCATCCATGGCCCACTTTGGTTTTCTGTTTACATTTTACTTTACCAAATATCTTGTTTCTCAGAAATCGAGTGCTGGATGTTCCAAAAAGTTCTCCAGTCTAATATGATATCTATGATATCATCATGTCTTGATTTCTGTAATTTAGGTTAACCCATAAACAAATTGTTGGACTTGGGACTTGCCCAGGCTGCCAAATGAATGTGCTAGGTTGGGCACTGTTGCCTGCTGTAGTGCTTAATTGTTTTAATTTTCTTTTGTTACCAATTAAGCCTTTTGCAATTTTGTCTAAAAAGGTGCTTCATAAATAAAAAATGTCATTATTAGACCATACAACATGTTGCTAATATATTTGCCCATAGTAAACTGCCCTCTATTGATTTATTATTCTCTACATCATTCCCATGTGCGCTACACTTAAAAGTGCCGGCTGGTCTTACAGTTCAGAAAAGGTGGATCAAAGTTGTTACTTTTGGATGGGCGTGGATGCTAAATGAAAGTAATCACAGAATCATCATTTCGTGCACCTGCTCTATTGTAAACATGCCAATCAAACTGCCTTACTAATCCTTGTATTTCACACACTTCAACAGCTCTTGCATGCATGGCTTCAAAATAAGGCTCACAGTCAACAAAATTACTGAGATGTCCATTAATAGTTTGTGGCAAAGGACTTTCTTTATGGGGGATAAATAGCCTGGATAAAAGGTACTTTATTTTAAAACCTTTCTTTCAGCACTGAATATATTTCAGCCTTCTATCTGACATTACTCAAGCATTTCCACACGAGGAAATGGGATTTGCAAACATTTATTCATTCAAATTGAAATTTCTGCCAAAAAGTAACAAATAGTCCAATCATGGGAGTCATCTTTTAACCACACAAGAGGATGTTTTTGTCATGTCTGCCAAATAAATGCTTTCCCCAGGGCAATAACATCTCCTTTTTCTGTTTTAATAATGTTTTGCTTACCTACTGTGAGTCCTGTTTTCTGCCTTTAAGCTGTGTCACAAGGCCACGCTGTGCCATTCTGTTTGAGGAGGGAAATCTTTTAATTCAGGACCACAAACTCAGTGTGTACTCAGCGTAGCGGATGATTAGCTTGATACTAATGTGAGCCAACTTTTTTTTTTCCTTTTTGGACCGGGCATTGAACTTGCTAATGTTCTGTTTATATGAGTGTGCCTGGGCATTAATGGCACATTAGCTCAAGTCCAATCCAGAGGTTAAAGCTGCCTCTCCACCGCCCTCTGCCCTGCTTTCACGGTCGTGTTTACTGTCAGTTCAAATGACATTTGTTGCACTGTTGGTTTCAAAGAGTTTTCCATGTCATGGGTGTTCCTGTCCTGAGAGGTGAAGTGGGTTCATTTTTTTTGCTTGTCTGGAAAAGTTTTCCATCTGACAAAAAATCATTTGGAAATAAGCTGAGAGACAGCATGAGAGAGAGCGAAGGAGAGAAAGAGGGATGACAAATGAGTTATGAGGAGAGAGGAGGGCAGGAAAGGCTGCTTCCTTCCTCCCTCCATCATGATCACCCAGGGGCCGCGGCTCTCAGAGCTAGTTCAGTATTTTTAGCTCTAATCGGAGGGGAAATGCCACCTCGGGGTCCTTGGGGGTCGTTGGGGAGCAGGGAGGGAGCAGTCCGACGTTTCCTGACCCATCCAGAGCCACACCGACAGGGACACCCAGGGCCGACCCTGGGCCCTGCGGGACACCACAGCTGGGGTCAGAGAGCACAAGCTCTCAGTGTGTTTGTGAAAGATTCAGTGCAGGCAGAGCTGAACAAAGGCCCCTGATACAAAGCTATTTAACAACTTAGGGCCCTGGGTGAGCTTATGTCAGGGGGCCGTTTAGCAGCATTACCTTGTGTGGGGCAGAGAGGCAGAATACATTTGCAATTCTTTCGAAGCCTTTACTTCATTCTCTCTGTGTGACTATATATTTGCAAAAAAGTAGTAGTTTAAGTAGTCGAAGTATCAATACTTTTTATTAAAGAGCAATGTACTGGTTGAATTTCTAACCTGAAGCAGAAATTCAGGTTTCATTAATTTGTTGGAAAATAAATGATTTTATTCATGTTTTACAAGCCATGGTGACAAAAATCTGCAGTATGCCGCAAACTTATTGTTCAAAACTTTTGTTGTCACAGCTAAACAGGGCATTGAAATATGTTCCTGAAAACATTTTATGAGGGAAATAGGCAGTGCAGTAACATAATATTGATTTACATTCAATCAGTACTGCCTAGATTTTCCATTTGATCGGATTTCGGTCTGACTTTGAGAGAGACAGAGAGACAAAGACAGGCGTGAGTCACTTGATCCAGCTTTATACTTTTTGTGTCCACAGTGTAAAAGTGCAGCCCGTAATTTGAGCAACAGCCCAAAACACACCACCAAATGACAGAAATTGGCTCATTTCTGGCTCGAGTCAACCTGCTGTCATTTAGTCCACAATGGGACAGATGGATATTAATTAAGGATTACTAACCAATTTTGTCATAACTGATAACGTGTTCTTGAACGGAAAATAGATTGATGCTTAAAAACTTTTATATATATATATATATATATATATATATATATATATATATATGTATATATATATATATATATATATATATATATATATATATATATATATATATATATATATATATATATATATATATATATATATATATATATATATATATATATATATATATATTAGTGCTGGGCATAGATTATTTTTTTAATCTAGATTAATCTCACTGCAATCCTGTAGTTAATCTAGATTAATCTAGATTAAAATTATAGATTTTAATTTTGCCAAAGACATTCAAAATAATATCTATCTATCTAAATGATGAAAATGCATCACCAGCTGCTTGAGAAAGCTGTTCTCCCATAATATGTGATAACGAAAAATAATGTTACATAAGATATTATTTGGTGTTTAACTTTTTTATTTTGTTAAACACAGACATTTAGGAACACAGGTTCTGTCTCCATGTGGAAAAAGCTTTTTCCTGCTAACTGGAATGAACAGCAGAGGGTGCAGCCGTTAACGGCCCAGCACTAATATATATATATATATATATATATATATATATATATATATATATATATATATATATATATATATATATATATATATATATATGCATGCCCATTCTATGAACGGACAACAACATACTGTACTTAGTTACATTAGCAGCAGATACACATAATTAAGCACCATGAGAAGTGGATAATCTTACTGTTTAATGCAGTAACTGTCCTCCACCTCATTTATCTTTGCCACTTACTCTTTCATGAATCAACATTTCCTCCAGATCAGGTCTCAGTGAGGACACTGTCCTGTTGTCCCATTCACTGCTGTGGTCGTGTTTAGATGTAATGATCCCCTTTGATTCAGAGACCCACACATGTCGGAAGTAAAAACCCAGGATTTAAAGTGACCTTGGTAAGACAAGACCTCCCTCTCTGCCACTGTTTTTTTTTTTTGGCTCTTTTGGGATATCCATATGCATGCAATCAAACTGTAACTACGCACACACAAACCCACAGTCCATCAATCTGATACAATACAAACTGTTGGAGGAGTAGCTAAGCTTTAATCCAGATATTGAAAATTAGAGACAGACTCCTTTTCCGGCTGGCTCTCTCCTTCCTTTTTCTTCCCTCTATCCAAACGGAGAATCCCTCTCCCAGATCCTCTGGTTAGGAAAATGTTTAGCGGTCGGGCCTCGCTTCCTGTAATTACTCCATTATTCACATCCCACTGGTGGAGAGAGACAGTAGGGCAGAGGGCGCCCAGGCTTTACCCAGAGTGCAGCAGGGAATTCAGCACAGAATGTCAGACATGCAAACGGTGCATTCCCGAGCACGCTGCAACACACACACACACACACACGCATGCATGCATGCACATGTGCGCACACACACACACGCACACACACACACACACACACACACACACACACACACACACACACACTGCAGTGCACAATCAAAGCTGCATATGTCAGTGCGTTTTATGCTTGTTTAATGCGGGATTTAAATGATTAAGATAGATTGATGTGAAGCCCAGCTGCAAAATGAATTTGGTTATGTCTGATCTTGAAAGGATAACCCTTACACACACACACACACACACACACACACACACACACACACACACAGTGGTCATGGTCAGTGCAGTTTTAATGGAGTGGTCAATCAGACAGAGAGTGAGCCGGAGCAGCGAGGCAGCCTCTCTATTGAGTTAGAGCAGACATTAGCACCAAGCCTGTCTCTCGCCTTAGACTCCGTCTCCTCTATCTGCTGTACAGCACAAAGGAGCCGCGCGCCGTGGCCTTCGCTGCCCAATAGCAGCCACTGATCATAACCTAATTGGATTGATGTAACTTGTTTTCCAGCCCATTCAATCTAATTTGCCTGGAGCCAGCCACACAGAAATAATTGTCAATATGATCTGCTCTTTTTGCTCTGTCTCTCTCTCGTTCTGTGGATTTTCAACAGAAAGGATGTGGGAGCAGGATGAGAGGCTGAGCTGTGCAGGAATGTAGAGCACTCAGCAGCAGGAGGAGATAGATGGCAGGTCTGAGGTGTTTACAGGCAATTGAATTTGAATTTAATTCAGGTTTCAAAGATCCATGGGACATTTTATTAACATATTCTCCATGCAAAGGCTGGGGCTTTGCTAATATACCTGTCATACTTATTGAGGTATAATATTGTGCATGGTGTATAGGTATATGTGACAGGTGATGTGGAAACTTTTCAGTTAACCTTGTTACATGCACCTTGTTTAGACCTGGTATCAGCATTACTCTTGGGTGATCAGATCACAACTTGATAGCGCTTAATGCAGGTATAAATGCCGTCAAGATGCATTTCTGACCCAGTCACTCCACTTGTTGGGGTGGTCCTGGACACATGGTTGATGTTAGGATGGTTAGGCATATAATGTCTGCTGGCATATGATAACAACGCCACGGGTTCTATCTGAGCGCGGTCTCATATGACGAAGTCCAGCCGTGTTCCGGTTGGACACGGAAGGTGGCTTTTGGCGTCACGCTTGTGCACCGAAAGCACTGACAGAGTGGACATATTTGACAAGTTTAGAGTTAGAACGGGCCAGTATATCTGCCACCATCAAATAGAGGGTACCTAAAAGTTTTGTTGGGCTGAGCGCACCTAAGGAGGCTAAAAATAGTACTCCCAAAGAGCATCTGAGAAGACATCATCCCTTTATTTCTGCTGTAACCATCCAACAAAGCAGCTCCAGTTACATTGTGCAGGTGTCATAACCCCAAACTCCCATGGGGTTTAAGAGTGTGAAAAATATATAACTGAAGCATGCAGCTTACTGAAATTTTTGGTACTATAAAATGTAAAGTTGTTGCCAACAAGGAAAACAACCATAACTAGTAGCTCTCTCCTCCCAGTGACAGATAAGCAGTGTGCACACCTTTGTTTGCCATATCTCAGTTTTATCTTTATCTTTGAGGATCACTCTGTATTCACCACAAGGTTCATTTACGATAGTTACAAAGAAACCAAGAATGGAAATGCAGATGCAGATATTCCCTTCAACTCCAGCCCAATGAGAGAGATTTAAAGACAGCGAGAGACAGTGTGAGAGTCTGTTTTTACATGAAAGAGCCAAGAAAGCTCTCCAAAAGATAAACAATCCAAAACATCCTCAGAGTTTGTCCTCAGTCCAAATCTATTCCTCATCCAAACCCACAGTCAAGGAAAGCACAAGCCTAACGTAATCACAGAGTGCTCGTATAAATTAGTAAGCACTCACCCAAACTGTTAAACTCTGGTTGACATCTGTGAGCGTCGTTAAATGCTCTGCATATAGACAGAAGAGCTTTTCTGTCTGTCTGTGTGTTTACGCAGGGTGTTATATGTACGTCTGTGTAAACAGACGTGACTACTTCAATGTACATTCAGTCAGGTCAAAGGGTTACAGGCAAATTCACTTGTCAGCTATTTTTTTTTTTCTCCAGTGGTGCAAAATGGTGGCTGACAAAAGTTGACAAAAGAAACTGATCTGTGAGCACTCGAGTAATGAAGTATCTCTCGCCACGGCCTTTGTGCGGACTCTCACAATGGTCCGTGTGATATGGATCCCTCTCAGACGGGCAAAGTGGCCACCTATTGTGAGAGCCAAGCACACGGGATCCGAGGCGAGCCACTCTCCTCAAAGCGGCCGGTGTAATTATGATATAATTTTTCTTCGGGATTTCAGCAAGTCTTCTCACTTTACTCAAAGGGCCTGGAATTGGGCTGGAGTTAGGCGGCGAAAGCTGCGACGCTGGAGGGTGTCGGAATTTCACAACAGCTTTGTAGAAACCCTGCTCTAGGAACATTTGTACAGTTATATTGTCTGAGAATGTAATATATTTTAAAACAATTATCTCATTTCCACCAATGGCTCATTTCGTACACTGATGTCAATAATAAGATTCAAACTCTCTACATGTTCTTTTGATTGTAAATGATTTGTAACCAATTTGAGTATCCTCCCTACCGTCAGGGTTATAAGAACAACATTAACATCTATATCCATCAAGATTTTTTCCATCAAAAAGATGCATATCTCCGCACACACTGGACCAGTATAAACTTTTCCTCTCGTTCTCTCTCTGAACTCGTCAACTACATCTGCTCTGTCAGTGCTGTCATGCTCGGATAGAACAGATGGCACTGGCCACATCCATGTGCAACACACACGGGCAGCATCACTCGAGAACTACACCAGACAGAACCTTCACGTGCACATGAAATGCTGAAGGACAGCGTCAGGTAATAATGGTGCCGGTAACTAGGTAATATAATTAGCATGAGTGCGCTTATAGGGTGGGCGGTTGGGGAGATGGATGGGTCCCAAAAATGGACTTTCATGCGGAAGTTCGGAGTTCAGAGCCACGCCATGGACGTTATATACAGAACATAATGGTGCGATATGCCTACCTCGAACAGTGTAAATGCGGCTAATGATGTTATATGGCTCTCTCAGTCAAGAGATCTCAATTCCTCTGAACAACTATGGAAGATTTGGGAGTAATGGAGTAATGGTGTTAATCCCTCCAGTAGAATACAAGGTAGTAACATAACAACTTACTAAGCAACAAATTGTCATTTAAAAGTTTTCATGTGTTACAGACTGTGTGTCGGACAGACTGTAATGGGAAGACTAAGAGTTTAAGACTCATTTAAGTTGTCTTTATTAGTGAGTTTGTTTGTTTTTGCTTGGTTAGCTTATTCTTTATTTGTTATAAATCTATTTTTTGCATTTGTTATTGCTTTTTATCGCTTCTACACAAATATATATTCAATGCTTTGTGTTAACACTCAAATCATTAATGAACAAATATATTAGCATTTTTCATGATTATATAGCTACTCATTATGTTATCCCCCAACCCCCCTTTCCCGTGGCAACTCACCACCCCCACCCTAAAGATCTCTATAGAGAAAAATTTAACAAGATTGTGTTCTCTTGGTTTTTGGGTTTCAGTTTAGTGTGTTTTCCCCTCCTGTGTTCCAGTCTCTGCTGCTCAGTTTCTCTCAGCCAATCAGCTCCCTGCCTGTTCCTCTGCCACATCACCTGATCCCCCTCACCTGAGCTTCCCCTTTTTCTCCACCTGAACTTCATCCCCTCGTCAGTCTAGTTTGTATTTAAGTCCTGGTTCTCAGTTCATTTTTTGTTGGATCCTGGTTTTGATTATGTAATGTTTAGTTGCTGTTTCCTTGAAATGAAAGTGACCACTCTTTTTTTTTTTTTAAAAACGACACAAAGTTCAGCCCCTCCAACTAACTGAGACTGTCACCCCTTAGTGAAAAATAATCTGTTGCAATATGCCCCAGTCTATTTCAGTTGTGTCAATATTGCACTGTGGTTAAATCAACAACACAAGAGGTTAAACCGACTAAAAATACAGCGGGTCTTTGTCCTTGGTGCGTTGTTATCAGAGGCTCTAGCATGCAAACTGACATCATCCTAAACACGTTTCCCTGCAGAGAGCCGAAATGATATCATCACTAAAGTCCCACAACTTGTTGACACCCATATGAGCTGCTGGTCTCTGTTACGACAAGAGGACGCGCCTGCAGCCAACAGGTTGTTCTTGCTGTTTACATAATAGGTCGTCCCTGAGATGGACTGATATCGGAGACTCCATGTCCTTCCCTGTCTTCACCACACAACTACATGACAACATTTCTATGCATAACACAGAGTCATGTAAGGGTAAAGACAAAAAAGCAACCACATTTCAGTCCCAGTTACCTCCCAGATGTAGAGAGGAGGAGGAGGGGGTGGGGAACTCGAGAGATGGCCTGTGTTTACCCAAAGCAGGCGGACTACAGTGCATACGATAGCAGGTCTCCGAGGTTTCACGTCAACGAGGAACACGAGAGCGCCAGTCTATTGATCCCATCCGCAGGGAGAGATAAGCTGTCGCCACTCATGAAGTCATTTCATAGGTTACATGCTGGGAGTTTAGGGCAAAGAGCCTGTCTATGTGGGCTGTACATACACTGAGCTATTACACTGAGACCAATAAAACACGACCATGATGTGAGTGGTAGCAGGTGGTGCACTGTGGTAATAGTTTTTTTTTCACACACAAGATTAAAGGTGAAGTCTGGAGATATTACATATTATATTGTCATTCAATAAATCCCATGAAAAGGCCCAAAATGACAATGGACATATCTATTATGTTGTGTGCGTGTGTGTCCAAAACCTGATATATCTTATTCTCTTACACCAGTGAGCTATACTTCATAACCATGAACACACACCAATAACCATTTAAAGTTTTTTAAAACCTGAATGGACGTCAGTTGTCTTGTGCAGCATTTAGACACCTTATGCAAGTGTTTAACCTTTGAAATAGGAATTTTTTTTACAAAAATATGGAAAAATATGGGAAAAAATACAATTAGCAACTTGATATGAAATGTCCTGCAAACTGCAAAAAAAGTAAAAGGTGACTAAAAATGATCTAAAACTTAACTAATTTTAGAAAAGTTTTCAGGTAATTTTCTGTTTGTTTTCAAACTTTTCTTTTTTTTTATTTCTTGTTAATTTTTTGGGTCATCTACTGTCAAGTGTCTCAGTGCCTTCTGTCCACATTTTTGAATGAAATAAAGCCAATTTTCTCAGGTTTCACAGGGTTAATTCATAGGATATCATACAAAGTGCTGTGTGGGAATACGATGAGGTACTAGTAGAGTTTCCAGCTCAATATGTTGTTTCCCTGCTGAAATCGGACTCGTCTCGGACAAAAAAAAAAGTAAAAGAGCAAAGAAAAAAAGTGCTATTGAATAATTTGAAGCATTGAAACAACGGGACAAAGTGCTCAAAGCATTAATCAACAGTAATTTAGGGGTTTTCTTGGTTTTGGTTTCCGTGCAGACCACCATTCAGTTATTCCCCAAGATACTCCAACAATGTTTTCAGAGCTGTAAAAGAGGTCGGGGCCATGTGTGAGGGGCGAGGAGGTGGTTTTCATCTGGTGACTAACTTTCCCTTACCTTGTTTCCTTCACTCATCACTCTCATTGGGGCCGGTTTCCGTTGCAATGTTTGCAGAGAGTCTGAAAAAATGCACTCTGGATCAGATGTCATTTAAATTACAGCAAAGTATAACAAAGTATAAACTAAGATTACAGATAGTCAAAATATCAGTTGAATTTGTAAACAGATTAGCTACAGAGAGCAGGAATAAGCTTATTTGGTTATGTCTTTACATTTTTGTACTTTTTTTCTCTTTGTGTCTATATTTTCAACCCTTTGAAACTTGAGCAAATTGTTTTTTTCAAAAACAAAAACGATGAGCAACTTAACATATGTAAAAAAAAAAAGAAAAAGAAAAAATTCAAAAGAAAATAGAAAGACAGAAAATTCACCAAAAGAAATTGGTGAAAAGTTGCACAAAAAATACCTGAAAATAATTTGAAAAAAGTGAAAATAAATTAGCAAGAAAGTAATAACTTAAAAGAAAATTACATGAAAGTAAGCTTTTTTTAAATTAAGATAATTATCTGCAAATACACAAAAAAGTAAAAACATAAACAAACACAAAAATAAGATAACAAAGTGCTTAAAACCAATATGTAGATATTCCTTTAACATCATTTTACATATGTAATTATAAGAATTAAGAATAAAGTTTTTTTGGAGATTTCTGCCTTTCAATTTTTGTAATTTTTAGTTATTTTTAAGTTTCTCATTCTGTTTTATCCTGTGTAATGGAGAGAAATCAAACCATTTTTCTCTGGTGTCAGAGGTTTAAAGGCTTGTGAGAGGCATCTAAACGCAGCATGAAAAATCTGTTGATCCCTGTTTCAAAGGGTTAATGCACAAAAGCCAGATGTCCTGCACAATCAGTCTGCGATAGATAACGCAGTGTGCTCCGTCTCCTGTCGACTCAGTTCTTCCCTCCGGTTTCTCAGCAAACAAAAGGGGATGACTGACAATGGCGGCCATGGAGAGTCAAAAATCCATCTATGGATTTCAGAGTCCTGTTGCTCGGCCCCCCTCTGTCCCCACTTCCACTCTCTTCCCCTGCCAAATCAATTCCGTGCAGGGACTTTATTGACTCAGGTAAAGGGGTTGTGATCCAGCAGTCAATGTCTGTGTCTGCGCGGTGCAGGGAGGGCTGGAGACACGCAGGGAGTGGGCAGCATTAATGCACCCCTCTTACTGGGGTCAGGGGACCATTGTGTGTGTCTGAATGTACTTCTTCTATGCATACTCAAGTGCGCACACACACTTACTTTATGTGTGCTTTTGTGTGTATCAGGCGTCTTTAGAGGAGCTGAAGAGGCAGGCCAGGGCCTCGGGGTGCTCAGGGGCAGACATCGATTATCAGGCGCTGTGGAGCCACTGGTCTGTCTCCACTGGTGGGAGGAAGGCTGGGCTGGTTGGCTGAGGAGCTTCTCTGGCTGGGGGCTACGCAGAGAGACGGGCCAGGGGGGGTTAAATGGTAATAGGTGGGGGTCTTCCTGCTTCTTTAATGATTCAAGGAGGATGTGACACCCTCCCCGGAGTCACACAAGACAAAAATCCACCCTGAGGCGCTTTACTGCTACTGTCCCGACAGTTGTCACTGAGCTGATACGCTGTTAGACTTCCACTGGAGCATTGATGAAAGTCTTGATCACACCTGGAGAGACACTTTATCACTTCAGCTCATGTTATCCCCAGACATCACGGTTTTTGGCTTTTGACTGAGGCCCCAGAAACCTGTAGAAGCTGCTGAGGGCCTCTTTCATCTGTCTATCTTTAAAGCAAAATGTGGTCCTGAAATTAAGCCCAGTCAAACCTGAACTGTTGCAGGAGCAGATAATTAAGCAATATATCACACCCGAGGGAGTGCTGTTGTACTGTATATCATCACAGCTCTGATGTGGTTGCTAAGTTGAAGCATGACTGCTAATTTACATCTGTAGTCCTTTGGCTGGTAACAGAAAAAAAGTAAAACAAAAAATACAGTAATTCATACAGAAGTGCAGTAACAGTAGCAATGTAAAGAATAATGCATGAAGTGCATGGTATAAAGTGTCTTGTCTACGTGGAAGGTACAAAATCCAATGTTGGTTGCATGCATGAATCATGGATCACAAGATAAAAGGACAAGGAGATTGCAGATACAGTTCATAAGAAAAATCCAGATGAATTGATCCTCTCCTGCCGCCTGGAGTGGATGTAGACACTGGAGACTTAGATAAAACAACAATAACAACAATAGTAGTATCACACGTCCATGCAATAACTGATGCACTCCAACCACAACATTTTTTCAAGTGTCTGTGCGTTGTTGCCAAAACAACCAACATGTCCTGCAATGATGACGTGAGTGGAGGACATATCAGGACATGTTTACTCTTTCTCTTTTACTCTATCTTTACTAAAGATTGACTCAAATGCATCCCGGGTCACCTCTGCAAGTGATTACCAGAATGGAGCATGAGGGGAAGCCTCAGTCCAGCTCATACTTCTTTCCCTGTCTGAGCCTCCGTGCTGCACAGCAGTGCAGGTCACCCTGGCCCAGTCCTGGTGCCAGCCTACCTCCACCAGCCCTCTGATCAATAGCTGCCCGACTGCTTTGTCTTTGCTTCCCCCATTCGCTGCGCTCCAGCTCAGCGTGCTCTCTAACCCCTCCATGACTGGAGCCTCATTAAAAATACATCACATCCAAATTACATTGATCTCTTTTACTCTTTTCATTTACTTGCACTGAATCTCAGCCCCCACCTCCCGTCTTCTCCTATTCTGCTGCGTCATGATGAGGAATAGAGGAGCAGATCTCTGACTGTGAAACACTGTACAACTTCTTCTCTGATCCTTGTGCACGTGCAGTTCGTTTTTCTGCAGCCACGCTGCCTGTTTTGCATCTTTATTACCATTTTTTAGATATGTAACTTAAACTGGCAACAGTGTTTCAAGCTGGTGTGTCAGACACCAGAAAGGATGTACTCGGACACCCTTTGTGTTTGCCTGTTTTCACACAACAAGCTACACTTATTTGGATGTTTGACTGCATTCTTGTTCAAATTGCAGTTTCTCCATCTGACTTGGGTGGCATTCCTCTGGGAGATAATAATGAGTGTAGCTGAGGGCTGCCGGCTCACCTGGGGCCTGCAGGGCGAGTCTGTACAGGCCGCTCGTCTCTATCACAGCAGACAGCAGGCGGACCCACCTCTCTGTGATGAGCTGATACCCAGCCTGCCCGGCCTGCTCGCCCTGCTGCACGCACACACTCATCTACTGCACCTCACTCACTCTGAAGTTGCGTTCTAATGGCCTGGACACACCAGCATTACAAATGGCAGATTTTCATGGCAAAATCGATTCATTCCAATGGAATGGCCTCAAACAGCTGATTTGCTCGCTAGAGCGAAGTAAATCCATGTGAATTTGTGAGCGAGTTCAACTCTTGTGAACTTTGACTCATAAATTTGTGCCAAGAACATATCAAACTGTCCTGACAGTGCTGCCCTTTGAGAGAATGTGGAGCCAAAGAGTCCCAAATGAAGGAAGCCACTGTAGTGAATTAGCTATGTGTCAGAGTTCAAAAAAGATGTCTTTTGAATAATATGTGCCAATGTATCAACTATGTATATGTGAGAGAGAGATCTGATATTTTCACCCAAAATTGAGGCAGAAAATACACACTTTGGTCCATAAAAATTCCCCAAGAAATGAAATGTTCAGCGCTCAAAAATGAGCCTCAAACCCCCATGCTTCATTTGAATCTCCGGAAATGTTAAAAAAAATCTACTCCACTGTTTCGTATTATCTTATATATATACATATATCTATATATATCTATATATCTATATCTATATCTATATCTATATCTATATCTATATCTATATCTATATCTATATCTATCTATCTATGTATCTATATATCCATATATATATCTTCCATTTATGTGATTGATTGTGCCGGGCTTGTCTGGGCTAAAATGCCCCATTTTTTGTCCCCGTCCACCCCTGCTGGGAACAAAATGCCAGGGGCGGGGTGACTCCCCAGTAGGCTACATGGGAAATAGTAATAAGCTTGGAGAGCTGTTTAGAGTGACTAACACCAGCATGTTGTCCAACTGTCTGGTGTGTTAGCAGTTAACTCGCTACCATAGCTCATGAGAAATCAGCTATGGAACTGCACAGTTTGTAAACATGTATGCGTTTAAAGTCATTCCACCATTTTCACCTCATGTCTTTCACGACCTACTCAACTTCAGACTTCAAAAATGTGACCCCATCTGCTCCTTCTTGTGAGCTGGTTATTTTAGGGTTTTCAACAAAAACATATATTTTCTGATAACTCCAAGCAGGAACTTAAGCCCAAAGGTTCTACTGATGTCGGTAGGATCTGTATCAAATGTGGTCATCCTGTATGACCTGCACGTTTTGCATATCGCAGTTTTGATCCAAACATTTCAAACATTTTCTCCTATTAAAATAACAATTGCACAGTATGTTAAGTGTTCACACTGGCATACAATTGAGGCAAAGTCAGTGAGATTAATTTTATTTTTACATGCAGAGCTTAAAGCAACACACATTTGATCTGTTCTGCTGCTTGCGAATGCTTTAGGGAGAAAAAAGCAGTGGAAGTGACGTAATCACTGATGATGAACGGAGGCGACAGCGCAAGAAAAGGAGCTTAGCACAGGCAGTGACTTCAGGTGAGAGGAGAGGAGAGCTATGGACTTTGAGCTCAGCAGAGGGAGCCCTTTCTTCCGTGTGTGTGTGTGTGTGTATGTGTGTGTGTGTGTGTGTGTGTGTGTACAGTATATGTGGCTATGTAAAGCTTATAGGGTGTGTAATGTAGACTGTATGCAGTGATGAGTTTCTTGGGAAAGCCTGACTGAGTAGCTGATCCACCTTCTTTGTGCATATTTTCTCTGTTTTAAATCTTCAAACATGTCACAACTGGAGCTATTAAATTCTCCTGCAGGGATCCAGAGTGGGACAAAAAGAGAAATTACAGCTTACAGGAGACACAGCTTCATAACTGCATGGTTCCCTGTTCAAAAACCTCGACCACAGTGACGCCTGAGAAAAAAAACATCTCCTCCAGACGCTACAAAGAAGGAACCTTTGGCAAACCCTGCGCTTAATATGTAAAACATACACACTCATCACAAGTCTTTGACATGGCAAATACCAGTGGCCAGATTAATCAAAAATAATAGACTCGCTGTACTAGCTGATCCACTGAGTGGGCCTTTTTCTGCCCTCATAAAGATCATAAAGATCTTTTTCTCCACTATAGCCGTCTGGAGCTGTTCCAGAGTCAAGAAACCTGATTCCACACCCTCGCATTTCTGCGTCCGCCAGAACTGACCTGTTCCCAAGAGTTCAGAGAGGAAAAGGTCTTGGAACGTCACACTTAATATCACACGCTCCTGCTCACACACACACACACACACACACACACACACACACACACACACACACAGGGGCGGCTGCTGGCCACAAACACTCGAGTAATCATCAAGTCACACAGTAGTTCCTGTTATCAGAGGATTCAGCCCCCACACATATACACACACCTACCTATCGCTCCCATCACTTCTAAACTGCTATAAAAATTCCATTCATCTACACACTGTGGGAGGGGTCGCCTGGAGGTGATGAGGGGAGCGAGTTTCTATGGCGACAGTAATGAGCGAATGAGGTCGAGTGCAAGGACCCGGGGCTGCGATGCGCTTTGTGCCTCCCTTTGTTCCCATAACAGTGGAAATTAAGGGACGCAGGAACAACAGGATTGAGTACACATGACCTAATGAGGGTCCAGCGTGGGCCAGGCCTCCGTGAGGAGGAAGGGGGGGTCAGGGCGGGAGGTTTTGGAGGATCAGGGGAATGTGGGTGGGAGGTGGCAGAGAGAGGTGCACAGTGGAAGGGGTGGGGTTGTGCGCGTTATGTCAATTTGTTTTAACTTGTGGGGACATTTTAGTATCATTTGGTGTCCTCTTGGACTCTTCTGACAAACTCTGTCTGTATTTCCATTCAAATATTTTCTTTCCCTCTTTCTTCTCCTTCCTTCTACCCTTCTCCTCTCTCTCTCTCTGCTGACTGCCCTGAGTCGAAGTGACAGCGGCTCTCATTAAATACGAAACACCGGTCACATGCAAAATTGACCCCGCAAGTGTTCTGGCTCACCCTGTCTGTCCACCGGGCTTGACTCCCATCAGCCCCCCTGGAGGGAAGCGACCAAAGCCCCAGAGGTGTCAGGTATGAAGAGGGGAGGAGGTCGGAACAGATTTTGTTTTGTTTTTATCCAATTTAATAGATTTCAAAGTAGACCGCCCATTATCGCAAGTTTACCGCAATTAAATTAAAGGCCGTTTTTCCCCCCAAAATAATTCCTCTTTACTAGAACCAAGTTTGTGTTCACCTGCATTAAGACTATTCAAAAAGTGACTGATTTAGACATTTGTAAAACTAAATTTTTGTAAGTATTTACTGAAAATTTTTTTTAATTAATTAATTATATGTGAACTGATAGATGCTTATGGGAAATCTTCACTGTCTGGTATGAAACACGAGCGTCATTTCGCAATTTGCGTTTGTCTTGAATGACCAAAACTGAATCAGCGTAAAACACTTAAAGAAAGCCACCTCAGAATAAAGCCAAGCCTGATTTGACCATTTGAAACCTGTGCAAATTGGCTTGATTTCTTTCCAAAACATGGAAAGAAGGCAATGATCAAAATAAAAAGAAATTACCCCAAAATTAGCAAGAAATTTGTAAAAAAAAAAAAAAAAAAGTAAGAAAATTACCTGCAAATTAAAAACACCAACAACAAAATTAAAACCAAACAAAAAAATAAAAATAAAATAATTATAACAATCATAAGAATTCTGTAAAAATATATATATTTTAAAATAAACAAATCGTTTTGGGTTATTTTCCCTAGCTTTAAAAAAAGAAAAGTTTCTAGATGTACTGATTTCTTGCCAAGTTGCTCATTGACTTTAGTTCCATCTTTGAAAGACATCAAAACAATTTGCTCAATACTTGTGAAAGGTGTCTGAATGCAGTACAGCAAAACTTATGTTTTAAAGAGTTAAGAGCAGGGACATAAAAGTAAAAGTTATATTGAATTAATTTTGTGGTTGTTGTAGTTGTTGCAACTTAAAAATGACAAGTTTAAGTAAATCAATCTCTCTAATTTCAGTAAACCAAGTTTTGTGCTATTTATCTGCACTCTGCTGGTTGCAAACTAGTCAGTGATATTTGTATTTTCTTAGACATGTTAAGAAAACAGAACCTGTAGATCTCCTGACTTCATCATTGCCAAAATCCACCTTTTCATGATCAACTTAAGTTAGACTAACTTTGCTTACTGAAGTGCTTACACTTAAAAAGAGCAAGGTAATCTCACTTTTCATTTTTTAAGTTGCAACAACTTCACAAAATTAAGTAAATACAGCTACATTTTTTGAGTAAAGTTAACGATTAGATATAAAGTCAACATAAATTAAGATACATGTTTTTACTGACTTTCATTTTTCAAGACAGTTATTCCAAGTAAGATCAACTTGTCAGACTTTACAGTGAATGTAAAAAATTTCCTAAAAATGGAAAGTAACACCAGATCAGAGGCTCTGGACTTTTGCACAGCCTATAAGCAGGGTTGTGTTTGTGCGCCATGTGTCTGTCTGCCTGTCTATCTGTCTGCCCGTCTCTCTGCCCATCTGCAGACAGACGAGGTCCAGCTGCTGTGTTATTGCACTTGGCTGCCTCTGACAACTTAATGGGATGTTTGATTTCCACGTTAGACTTCCTGCACCGCCAATGCTCGACATTTAGGCCTTTGATATTTTGGCTTCCCCTACTCACTACTCAAAACTCAAAACAAACACACACACACACTCACACATTTAAAAATACACAAACACAACGGTGACCTCATATCACCTGCAACACACATTACTAATTTCATTTGCTCAACCATGGGCTCAGAGGACGGAGCCAAAACACACACGGCGGCCGTCGGCTCTTACTTTCAGTCCAATTATTTCCATAGTCCTCCTTAACCCTTTAACAGGCGTCGTAACCGCGCAGCTGGCATTTTTTTGCCATCAAATTGCTTCACTAAAAACTTGGCAAAACCCAATTTCATTTTATACAGATGTTTTCATATGATGCATTGTAGTATTTTGATTATACTGTAATTCTATTTTTATTCTATTAAATTGACTATTTTTTTTCCACCATACATTTTAAACCGATTTTGTCAGTTGTAATTATTTTTCATATTTTTTTTGTTTGTTTTTTATTTTAATGAAATAAAAGTAGCTTTTAGTTTCAGATTTTTATTATATAACACTGGAAATTTGTTTTTCACCATTAATTTTATACAGATTTCTTCTCTGACTAGACTCCTTTTTTACTTGCATCTATTTATTTTCATTTATTCATTTTTGTATGTGTATTGTATGAGGTCACTCAGATTTCTATTATGTTACCTTGACTTTTGCACATTTTACAATGCATTATGTTAAGAAAATGTTTTTTCTTAATAAATTGATTTGATTTTGTTGAGCTATTCTGTGGTCTGTAATGTTGCATATTTTTTTGCAAAGCTATTTCGTAGTGTTTTAAGTGTGTCAAATACTTCTGTTTGGGGTAAGATCTCACTGTGTGACCATCAGACATGTTGTTTGTCATCACGTACAGGCCACAAGGATGACCTACTCTCCGCTCAGACGTATCACTTACACCTAGAGATGCTATCTAGCAGCCATCCATGTCTGCTCTCTATCTCCGTGACATATGATGATAAAAGACGTCTTCTAGTTCTCATCAAGTGATGACTCGCAGTTATGGCCCTGTGTGACCTTTTACTTCATATCCAGTCTGTTTCAATGTTTTGTGTAAAGGATGTGAATGTTTTCATGTCCCTCATAAGCACAACACAACCACTATTTACGTCTATATCTCTGTTAGACTGGAACTCTATTTCTTCTAAAAGTGGCTACAATAGTTATCATAAATTGTGGCACCAGCAACAGAAAAACACACAATAAGAGAGGTTGCTGGTGTCTTTATTCATGAAAAAAAAGAAAATTGCTGTAATGCACTGGCATCTTTTCCTGTGAAAAAAAAAAAATTCCCAGCTCACAACTTACTGTTTCTCCAAACCTCAAATAATCACTGACTACACCCTACATTTAATTATTCACACTCATCCACATTCACACCTCTGATGCAACTCACGCATCACAACCTGGCGTTTACAAGTGGGTTTCCTGTTCCAGGTTATGACACCATTCATTAAAACAAGCATGTGTCAGTCACACCGGTTTTAATAAGGTCAAGAGTCTCATAAAATATCACATAATGAAGACAAATCTTTATTTAATGCTGTGGCAGTTCACAGCAGACACTTTGACTCAGAGAGTGTAAAAAACACAGACCATTTACCTGTCAGAATGCCTTTCACTCTTCTGAAAGGTTCTGTATACCAGTGCTTTATTTTCTCCAACTGGTGGGTCTTGGTCCAAAAGTGGGTCTCAGGTCCATTCTGAATGGATCGCAATTTACTTCTGAACATGTCGACTTTATAAAAAATACACCTTATTTTGAATTTCAGTGCAATAATATTCACTTTTCTGGTTGCAGTGCTATTTATTTACTAAGTACTGATACATTTTACTATATTTTTACATTATTTCCTCGTGTTCTCTGCCCACATGTTGTATGCATTTTGTGAAATAAAATTGACTGTGTGGTAATTTATCTTATGTGTGGACCTTAAACCAGTGACTTAGGAGAAATCTGGACCTCATGGCTGGACCAGTTGGGAACCACTGCTGTATACAGCATTCAGAGTATTTAAACAGCAGCAAACACTCTTTGCTTGGTAAAGATATGGTGTAATAATGGCATACTGGATAGACGATGAATTTTGCCCTTTGGGGTAAATTAATTTGCCCTTTGGGGTAAGCACCTAATGATTATCTAGCACTGACAAAGTTGTGTGATGTTGTACGTTGACTGTCATCGTAAGTAGTGATACTGAGATTGTTGAATCTCAGATGCTGAGATCGCTACTGGTTATTACTTTGGTTTCCAAAAAAAAAAAAAAAAGGGGGGGGGGGGCTGTGCGGCACTTCTTCTCCCACTAGACGGCAATACCTGTGACCAATCACACCTGAAGCACTTTTTGCACTTACTAAGGGTTTTTTCCTTAAGTCTAAATTCTTGCTTGTGTTGTACGTCGCTTTGGATAAAAGCGTCTGCTAAATGAAATTGTAGAATTGTAGAAGTCATAGTCCCTCTCTGAGTGTTGCTAGCTGATTTTCTTTTGTCTTTGTTGTAGTCCAGTATCCTGTAGACTGGTGTGTTGTTGATGATCTCGGCATCAGACACAGATGCACAGAGGCACTGTTTGAAGCAGTTTGATACAAACCAGGCTGCAGCAATTTGTAATGTAGCAACTACTGTAGTATGAAGAATGAGAAAGTCTGTATAGCTGGATGGTGAATGGGTCAAACAAACTCAGGACTTTTACCTGGGGGGCCTTGTCTCATTTCCTTTGGAGTTATTTTAATAATAACATAGTGTGCCAGTATGTGTAGCATGCTTGTATAACAGAACTTTTATGTTCTGTTACAACCTACATCTACAAACCAACCAATAGAAATGCAGAATGAAATGAAGCACTGATCAGCACAACACTGCTTAATGTCAGTAGATGCTAATATTTACCTTAAGCTATTGTTGCAAAATTGGCATGCCAGGTTTGTCTCTTCTCCAGCCACAATGGCATCCACATTCTCCTCCGCCTCCTCTTCTTCAGACTTTTTCCGACACACAAATGCCACTATAGCGAGGATGCCATTTATGTTTGTTTAGATGGTGCACATTAATGACATTTTGCTCCTGCATGTTAACGCTAATTGATGTATGTCGCAGCCTGCAATTCTGTAGGCGTTGTCATCGCACAGTTTATTAGATCCATGTTGCAGAGTGTAGCAGCACTAAACATTTAAAACTGCTAAAATCTCACAGACTCTGAGTCTAAGAAGAGGATGACAATGAAGAGATTCTGACATTTGTTGAGGCTTTAAGATCAGCGTTTTTACAACTATGATCTACATTCACTTGGATGCACATCATATTCAAACTTTTCAAAAGTTAGAGTGCTTGCTATTTGCATTGCACATCTCATGAATCTAGTCAGAGCAAGACGCTCAACGTCAAATCTTGTGTGTTCCACACAAATATTAAGAAGATAAAGGACGACTTTTTGTCTGGTCCAGTATTCTGCATGTTGCCTGTAAAGCAAACAAACACAGCAACCAGCAACTGTGAGTACTCTGTGAACCCTTGGGGCTGCGTGTGTGTGTGTAATCAGAGATCACGCAGAAGATTATGTACACGTAAGTAAACAGAAGAAGCAGAGGATTAAGAATTTAAAAGGAAGACAAACATTCCCTGTCGCTGTGTATGTTTGAGTATACACGAAGCAAGTGTCAAAAAAAGTTCATCCTTGTGAGTGCGTGCGTGTGTGTGTGTGTGTGTGTGTGTGTGTGTGTGTATGAGAAGGCAGTTTGTGAGGAGGGAGAAACAGACAGGGAGAGGTCCTGCTGCTCCGGCTCTGTGGACACGTTCCCCCTGCCCTCATTAGATGGTTAACCAGTGTCCAGTCAGGCACACAAAAAACGGGCCCCTCCAACTGACCATCCGTCTCATCTCCAGAGACAGCAAACAAACCTCCCCGCAGCATCGATCCAGCGCTCCGAGAGAACACCCGCTGCAGCTCAAAACAATCCAGAAAGACGGGTCAGAGGAATGAAAGGGCTGGGTTGTTGAGCAAACAAGCAGCGGAGGGAATTTTCAATCGATTCGTCACATATAACCGCATCTGACATGCATGTCGGTAGCTACTTGCTAATTACAGCCCAAATCTACACTAGGAGGTTGTTGTGTCACCAGGTCCCAGGAACAATCTGCTGATTGTTGTGTGAGAAGATTGGTCAGACAAGGGCCGGCCACTTTCCCCCCCCAATTATCCCCATTTAGTGGTTCTGCTTCAAGCTGCCTGGACGGGGACGAGGGGAAAAAAGGAGGAAGCAAAGGAAAAATGAAAGACGTCAAACGAAAGACAAGAAGGAGGCAGAGGGGAGAAAGTTCTCCATCAGCCACTGAGTCTTTTTGTCAACACCAAACTGTGGAAACTTGAACATGCTCGCAGTCGTGAGGTTTTGACTTTGCAGCAGCGGTTATTTTAAGAGTGAAGTGAGCGACGGTCCTTGGTCTAATGAGCTCAGCTACCTCCCCCACCTACCTACCTAGCCAGTAGGGGCGAGAGGGAGGAGGGGGGGTTGAAAAGGGACGATTATGAATTGAGTTAATGAGCCTGGTTTGGGTGGGGGTGGATGGGTTAGGGCAGCCTGAGAATTCACCCTTTCCGCCCCTCCAGCCTCTGTTTCCTTCCTCCAACCCTTCCCCTCTTGAAAAAAAGAAATCTCCAGCAGGTGTTTTCAAAGTGTGCTGATTCTCAGTGATGGACTCCTGTTGCTAAAAGTAGAAAGTGTCAAATTCTCCAGATGTGATTGTAAAGTGATGTGCTTGATGACTTCTATCAGATTTCCCACTGCTTTACTTTAAAGCCCCTTTCTTAATGGACAAAAAACTCACTAAAACTCACCTACATCTGGCTTTTGTCTCAAGTGGAAGTCCCAGGACAAATGACTCTATTGATCCTCCTACATAATGTGAGATTTTGGCAGTCTTATAAATTTACTGCAGCTACACTGTTTGACATGGGTAAACCTGGGTATGACATCAAGTTTGATGTATGTAGACTGTACAATGACAACACCTACTGAAGGGCAGACGTTTATCCATTGACATAAAAATGTCTTCAGCGTGCGTCATCCAAACACATTCTCACCCTAACTTGTCACATTTTTGTCAGTGACCTTCCATGTCTACTAATGACATTGTAGGTGTCCGTCTGCTTCAGCCATGAATGACACATGGATTTAGTGTAGAGTATTTATTGGATCAATGAAAGCAATGCTAAATGAGAGATTGAATTGGCTTATAGGCACTGGCTGAATAGAGGTTAGCCAAGATGTGACATCAAGACTTTGGCACCAACATCAAAGGGATTAGATTTTGGAGAAAAAATGTGTTTGAACTCGTTTAGATCCCCCATCCATTCTTATAGACAGAACTTATCTAGAATGGATAGATCTACAATAACTCTCAATCTACTCCACCCAAATGCATTAATTTGATGGGATGTCTGTAAACCAATCACTGTGTTCCGCATAAAGTGGACTGCAGAGGAGCCACGCCTTGATTTGGACTGTACACCTAGTGGTAATAGCATGTATTTTATATGAAACCCAGAAATAATACAATGCATATTTCTATGCTTTGATGGCTGTCGTATCAAAAGTTGCAGTTTGATTAGGTTTCAGTGACACAAGTTTGAATGTAACAATTTTATTAACAGTGTATTTTAGACTTATTGTAGGAGCTGAGCTGGAAATTCCAAGACTGACCAAAAATACACAATCTTGCCTAACTTTATGCCATATGCATGAACATAGACAAAATGATCAAAACATGAAGAATGCAAAGCGCTTAAAATCCTAAAATGTGCTAGGGGTTATCCTAATCTTAATTGAAAAAAAATATAGCTAGTGATCTGTGAGTGTATTTAGAGTATATATATATATATATATATATATATATATGTATGTGTAATTGGGTTCTTAATGGGTTAACACATTTTTTAAGCATTAAAATAATAGAGTCAAAGACAAAATTCATTCTGAGGGTTTAATTAGCCCTGTATGTGATTTCTAGTTATTCATCCTCTTCATCCATCCATCCACCCATGTTGGTGTCAGAGTGGAGAGGTGAGCCTGTGGACATGGTGAACCCAGTGGCCGAGTGGAGCCAGGATGGAGGTGGAAGGACAGAGAGAGAGAGAGAGGGGAGGGGAGGTGTGTTTGTGTACAGCCCGGCCTACTTAGACTGATTTCAGCCCCAGCAGCAACCCGTCGGAGCTCCTGCGCTTCACCCACTGAGCTCGCCTCAACACCCCGACTTGATCAGTCAACCATGTGACTCAGGCCTGGAGCCAAGAGGACTAGAGACAGACAGACGGGAGGGCAGAGAGAGGGGAGAGACAGACAGAGAAAGGCTTGATTTCATAAGCGGCAACATTACTCACATTTATCAATTTTATTTTCAATCTAATAGAGGCAAATTTGGTGGCTGTAGATTTGTATCAAACCACTTATCTGCACAATTTATCAGGCGTCCTCAAAGGCTCCGCTCATTAGCCGAGCCCATGGGGTCAGAGCGGTGGACAAAAAGCTTCTTTCTGCGTCTGCCCTCTTTAAACCACGCTGAACTTTTCCGTCGCAGATGATAGCAGACTGCTGATCTTCAGCGCCGTATCAAAAGAAGGCCCTTTCCCACACTGGGGTCTGTCTCTTTCCCACAGACAAATCCAAATGCGCCGAGCGGATAGCCGCGCTCTGTCTCGATGTGTTCAATATGCCAAGCTTATCATCAGCACATTCTGACACAAACTCTCCACAGGCCCCCCATTCATTCCCTGTTTTCATTCTCCTTCACCCCAAAAATGCGTATTGTTTGCTGCAAAGACAGGAAGAAAAAGAGGACTCAAACAAGAGAGCTTTTTGTGCAGCGTTCAGGCGCCGACTTCAGTAAACAAAGCTTGATAATAAAAGAGCTCAGTTACAGTGCTTTTTATTTGCTCCCGTCGTGTTTGCTGAGTCATGCCAATTTCAAATTCCCTCACGTGGTGCAATGTGCATAAACAGGAGCATTGTCCGAGATGTGTTCACCTCTGTGTGTATGGTGTTTGATGTTTTCATTCACCTCAGCAGCGAGACTGAAGCTTATTGTTCAGAGAGACCTAACGTGAGAGACAGACAGGCAGGACAGAGCAGGAGTGGCCTGCTGACATTTCACTGGCGACAGCAGCAACACACTGTGACCTTTCAGCTGTGTGTCCCGCACTGAGGGGACGCTCGCTGCAGGGCCAGCGCTGATAGTAGAGATAGGACTCTCTGTGTGTTTGTGTGTGTGTGTGTGTGTTTATGTGGGACACGAAAGAGCAAACACTGATGGCAGTGATGTCTCCCTGTCTGTCTGTCTCCATGTCTGCAGTGATCCATAGCCACTGCCATCAGGGCTGGCGGTCAAAGTTGCAAAAGTGTTCTCACCATTTGAATTTGGTTTTTTTGGTTTTTTTTTTTAACCAAATTCAATGGAGGAAAGGTCTTTCTCCGTGGGAACACATGGAAAAAACATTTTATTCCATGATTGGTTTCAGAAGGCTTTTTCCCCTTTTTTTAATTTTAAGCAAACTGATGTAACTAAAAAAATCTCAAAAAGTAAAAAAAACTTTCCCACCAACCAATCAATGAAAATATCTATTTGTCTCACAATGGTAATGGTAGTATTGCTCCCATTTTTTTAAGCTTTTTTCCTGAAAACTAAATATTGTCATTTAATATTAAGTTGTCTGATCAAAAAACTGTTGTCAGCATTATATCTAATGTTATTTTGCAATTTGATTTCATACAGTGTGGACATAGACCAATACTGCTTATGAGGGGTGGTGCAACTTCTGCCCAAACTCTGTGTCCTCCCTGAAGTTTACAGGAAAAACTCAGTCCTCCTTAATTCTGTGTGCAGTTCATTATTTTCAGAAAATTTGCTACTGACTCAAGGTTCAGCAACCTAATATAGCATCCAGAAGTTTGAACTCAAGTCACATGACTTCCAGTCCAGTCACTCGAGTCACAAATTTGACTTGACAACTTGAGAAAATCGAAAAAGGCATACAACTCGACTTGGACTTTAACACCAGTTACTTGTGATTCAGCTTGGACTTTTGACTTGTCCCATTGTTGAATGCAGGTATGTTTTATTAAGCTTAAGTTTTGAAAAACTTCGCTCAGCAACATAAAAGTGCACTTGCGCTGCCGCTGCTCTGATGGGTGTGCCTTTATCAGGATCAATAATGAGATCAAGGACGGATTTCGCAATCAGCAGATAGATTCATTATTAGTTTAGCTGTTGAAATCATGCTAAAATCACGCATGTGCTATCATCAAATTCTGTGGTTGGTTGGTTTTCTTACACACCACAAACAAACCGCACCACAGTCCGTTTGGAAGCGGACTGAGACCCTCTTCGGGTGGTCTCGATTTTGGTTCACACCAGGGTTCAATCGACAGATCCACACCAGCCCAAATGAACTGTGCTAACCGGGCAAACAAACCTGAGTTTATTTTTAACCAAACCAAGCCGGATAGGTGTGAAAGCACCCTTACTTGTGACTTGGAAAACAATAACTTGGTC
This sequence comes from Plectropomus leopardus, assembly GCF_026936395.1. Lineage (NCBI taxonomy): Eukaryota > Metazoa > Chordata > Actinopteri > Perciformes > Serranidae > Plectropomus > Plectropomus leopardus. Next base: position 5,823,387 of record NC_142196.1, read on the forward strand.
CTACAGCTAGTAGGAAGTCAATTCACCCGGCTAGGCTGTTAGAGACAGACAGCGGTCCCTCAAAGAGGCTCCATGATGTCCTGTTAGCTCTTTAGCACCCAGGTGCGACATGCAGCCTGCGTTAGTATGTACGTGTTAACAATGTAATGGTGATATTTGGGAAGATTACTGGCTTCCACTCTCCTTCTGTCTCTCTGTCATTCAGTGTGAACCCGATGCCAGGGAGAAGTCCCCTCATTTTCCAAATATTTATTCAGAAGGTATTTTATCATTTGATATCACAGAGGGGCTTTCCCTGCAGCAAACAACAGCCTCCAGACTCTGTGTGGAGAAAAGTCTTTTCTTTTTTTCTATCTGTCTTAATAGCACAAGCATAATGTCGTATCTATGAGGGAAAATTTCAGCCGGGGCTTTTTGCAACTGTCTGACCAAAGTTCACTCCCCTGCCATTGGCTAACAGGCAGAGCCTCAATAAACTGTACACATTACAAATATGTACTTTTTTTTAGATTTAAAACAAGACTAATGCGTGCAGTGATATTACCATTTTTTATTTATCCAGCAAACCCTTCCATGTGGATTAATTTCTATCAGTCTGTGTAATGTCTCATGACTCTTTGTCTCTGTCAGTGCTCACTCTGTCTGTGTCTGTCCTTGTTCTCCATAGCACGAACATCAAACTAGTCATTCTCTTGTTAATGCTACACTTAACATGCTTTCTTTTTTTCCTGTGATACTGTAAGTGTAAGTGTGTAAGACTTATTGGCTACACTTACATGTGCACCAATAATCCCCTATTATCCAGAATATGACAATATTTTGAATTTTCTGTAGGTCATATAAACAGCATATTTGAAATATTAAGCATTCCAAATTAGACTGTTTTCTGAATTTAACATTTTACTATTAAGATGTGAGACATGCCGGTATTATTCTGGCTGTAGGAGCATTATTTGGGCATACAGCCAATTCAAAATCTACTTTGCATGTAGTATATTGAAAGTACTTGTGTGTGTGTGTGTGTGTGTGTGTTTTCATCTATAACATAGTGGCATCATGACAAACACCTGGCGTTTAAAGTGTTAAAATTATGAAAATTAATGAATATTTGATATTTATGATTAGGACTAATGTTGATCAAAAAATTAACTCAATGAAAGAAGAAAATAATATTGATGTATGATTAATGTCAGATTAAAACTTGATTTTGAAAAATGTATATTGTGCACAGAGCAATATGAGTGTGTATAATATTAAAGTGGGCATTAAGGGGTTAATAAGATTGTATTTTCTTGGTTTTTAGGTTTCAGTTTGCTGTGTTTTCCCCTTCTGCGTTCCTGTGCTGCCTTTCCCTCGTTTACCAGCTACACACCAGTCCTGCATCAGCCTCTAGTCCTCCCTGCTCCTCAGTTTCTCTCAGCCAATCAGCTCCCCGCCTGTTCCTCTTCCTCATCACCTTTTTCCCCTCACTTGAGCTTCATCCCCTCGTCAGTCTAGTTTGTATTTAAGTCCTGGTTTTCAATTCAGTCTTTGTTAGATTCTTGCTTTGTTTGTGTCATGTTCATTCACTGAGTCCCTGGATTAAAGAGCGATGTTTTTTGAGTTCCTGTTCCCTGCCCTTTCCTGCATTTGGGTCCACCTGCTCCAAATCACATGACAGATACATTGCCATAGCGTGTGTTCTCGTAGAGCTGGCTTTCTGTCTGTGTAACTTTGAATCAAGCATGTTTTTTAAAGAGAATAATTCACAAAACCTGAGTCTTAGTTTTGAAGTTTGGGCCAGCATTCCTGTTGGTAATAGTACGGCTGTAGTCACTAAATAAATTCAAGATTCAAGGTTTAGAAGGTTTATTGTCATTCCAAAAGATGAGGAACATGAGAGGGAATGAAACTACATACTGATGTCTAGTAAAAGCAGCAATGAAATGGGACACTAGAATCTAAAAGCAGTAGAAGCAACAAATAAATACCATGAAATCAACAACAGAATCTAAGACTAAGGACAGACAAAAAAAATACAAATGTAACAGTGCAAATGAGAAGCTGAGATTTGGGAAGATGGTGACTTTGCTATTAAAAGGTCAGCTGGGGCAAGAAACATAAGCAGTCAGATGATGAAACATGTTTTAAACGAAACACAGGTTAGACGTGTATTTTGATGGAAAAACAAAGTCAAATTATTACCAAACTGACTTGTAAACACATATGGCAGTTTTTTGACTTTAGTGCAGCAATGTCACCATAGTACGAGCTTTCAGCTAGTAGTGTGCTGAGTACGATATCATTACTGATGGAAATGATGGCCAGAATTATGAGAATAAGACCAAAGTTTTCATAAACTGACTTATTAGAGATAGGACTTATTTTAACATCTTGCAGTGCTGTAAGAGAAATACTGGAATGAAAACATTGATTGCTTTAACATAAACATTCCCACACACCCCTCCCTACATTAATGTGACAATCTAGAGCATAAAACTGATCCCTATCACAGATCAAACCTGAACAGAAAACACTTTGTTGTGCGATTCATGTGTGGCAGACATGAGATCACTGTGATATATGTATGGCTAATTGAATCTAGCCTTGTGAGTAGTGCTTGAGTTTAAAAAGGCTTCAGCCTCTCTGTTTATAACCCACATCACCATACAGAGGTCTTCACTTCAGTAGTTCCCACAAGCAAACAGAGGTTAATGTGCTGTAGAGCAAAAGCAGCTCTCTCAGCGAATCTGACCGGAAATTCTCAACGACGATCAATTCCATTTTTCTTTTCTTAACCACCAAATCCCTCATTTGACTTGAGGGAGGAGAGGAAGGAAGCCGCTTCGGTGCCAAGACCGACAAGTGAATTAACTGATGGTTTCGGTTCTTTTTTATTTTTATTACCTGTGCTGCCACAGAAACAAGCTGTCAGGCAAAATGAAGGGATAAGTCATACAAGTGCTTAAGAGCAATGCAATACTTCCTCATTCTGGCTATCATCATTAGCCGGGGCTCGATCCCTTTAGTATTTTCTTACACCTCGCAAAGGTTTATTTAGATTCCAGCCCTCCCTCTCACGCACTTATTTCTGTCTTTATTTTCTTTGATTAGAATAAATGCTTCTCTAAGGCGAGACCTGGAGGAAAAATGATGGGAAAAAAAATCAACTCCCTGCTCTGGATGTGATGTTGATGTGTGCCGGGCAGGGTTCCACAAAAAGGTTATTGTGCGGCTTAATTGCGCCCAGTGGGTTGTGACGGTGGTGGAGAGTGAGGTAAGGGTGCTGCCCGGATCGCGGGTTGGGCTGAGCCTTGCCCTTATGCTGCAACGGTTCCACAGCTGTCATCGCCTTATTGTCCCACCAATTACCCATAATTACTTATGGCAGCACCAGTGCTATTCAGTGTCTATTCAAAAGAAGCTACTTTCCTGCCTGTTTGATCAGGGAAGCTGAGGATGTCGCAGCGTTGTCCAGAAATTTTGAGAGAAAAAGAGCGTGCAATTAATCTGCTTTAAAGGTCAGCGCTCCCGGAAGTCTCTGTCAAGACTAACAAGAAAAGATGAAGTTGAGGCACCCTTTAAAATATCTTATCCAAAACATGATTTATTCTGCAATCACTGGTAATAAACTGGTAATAAAGTCATCAGTAAAGCATCACAGGTTTCTCATTTTCTAACATCCCAACAGTGATATGTAGCAAGTCCTGTACGTAATTAGACATGTTTAAAAATCTGTTAAAAATAGGTTCCTTCCATCAAGTCAACTGAATTTTGGCCCAGATTCCCAACAAACATTTCCCAGAAGATAACTGGAATAGGCCACTGGAGAGGTTTAAAGTGCTTTGCTAAAATACTAGACATGCAGCGATGAGTCAGAAATACAGCAGAAATACTGGCAACTATTTTTGGCCTCTTTGATTTCTTTCAAAAATGTTGCAATTAGAAACTTAACAAGAAAAATGGCCCAAAAATGATTAAAATAAAAAATATTAATAATTAATACTATTTAAATTTAGGTTGTTCTCTTGTCACCTTTTTCAAATTTCTTAAAATTTCTGGTAAATTTCTTGCCAGGTTGGTCATTGCCTTTTTGGACATATTTTAATATTGGAGGGATTGTCCCCCATATGTGTTATAAATGCAGCCTGTAATCCATCTAAAATGCAGCACCCATCTTGATAGCAGTGTTTGTAATTTTGAATGAGTTAATCAAGAGTGAAGTTGTTTATTATCTTCTCTACCCCGTACATATTCTATATGCTCCACTGCCACTGCTCCAGTTTGTGTATTATCTGAGGAAGTGGCTGTCTGCTAAACAGACAGAGCGGGCTGGTTTATAATTATTAGTTTAAGGCCCCGGCCCGCCATGTCCTGCCATCTCCTCTCGGCAGCGAGGGTCAGAGGAGCAATAAAACATGATTAAGTGAAGGAGCCGTGGCTGTAAAGTTCTTTCCAGCCGCTCACGGATGAAAAATGACAATGAAATCAGTCGCAGCATGGGAACATGTCTGGGCTCTCTGTAATGATTAAGCCCTTGCTTTGGATAACCGGTAGCAGACAGACACATCCGTAGAGCCATGATAACTAGGAGAGCAGAAACATCTGCAGTGTTCTCTGTATCATATAATAGGCTCCACTGCGGATGATTTAGGGTATGTAGGATGGAGCACACTGTGAATTATATGCCAATTATCTACACGGCTACGCTGCACTAACATAACATTACAGCACATGGAGCTGGGTTAGAAGAATCCATGTTGTCACATTTACCTTAATAATCAATATAATGCAGTAGGAGCAGTCTGGAAAAGGAAATTAATCTCTGAGCTCTGACTGGTTTTCACAATAAATGATTTGGTATCACTTTGAATGAGGCACCATTTATATAGAGTCTATAAGCTGTAATTCATGGCTTTAAAGCCCCTGAAAGTTGAAGTGTTTCATGTGCAGATGCAACAATCAGGGTTAAAGTTTCAGAGTATAAACATCTAAACTGATAGAGGTTAACCCTCCAAAAAAACTAAATCAATTGTGAGTGTGGTTTGATCAGATTTGATTGACATTGCTGCAACACAAAGCAAACATCCACACAACTGTCATCAACTGTGTCTTCATCATTATTTACAGTAACTTGACTGAGAAAATAGATTTTAAAGGGACACCAAGGGTCAATAAATCATTTATTAAGGCTTTATGGATCTTTTTGAACTTTTGGGTTGCTAGGTTTTTCCTCCAGAATGACACTTGCTTTGTCTTTTTCCAACCCTTTTACTTTAATTTTAACATTTTACTTTAATTACTGCCATAAAGTACTACTGGTTCTATACTGCAGTTCTGCATGTGATAATGACATTATAACCAGGCAGAAGCCGTTGATCGACTACTGTGGGTACGATCATTGTCAAAAATGGCACATTGTCTCTATTTCACTACATAAAATGTATAAAAAGTGGAAAACTAAAATGTAATATAAGGGTTGCATAGACTTTATTAATGTCAATGGTTGGATTTTGTGATTTAGTGTTTGTGTGTCTTTAAAAATGTTAGTGGTTACGATGCACACACACACACAATTACAAATTATTCATTTAATTGAATAGTTTGTAGTTCTTGTAGTTATAGTATGTAGAATACGCATATCAATTTGTTATAACTTTCTACTGAACATTTTACAAAAACACATAAATAAATAAATAGAAAGAAACCACAGAGATGGATTTACTCTTTCAAATGCATAAAGCAAATGTCACAATTAATAGTTTAATGTGAGTTCTTTGAAAACAGGCATTTTTTCTAAGGTAACAATTGGAAATACTCACAAGGGCCAATTCTCTGCCCAACACGTTATTGTGGGTTCTCTTAAGGGGGCCACTGCACCCACTGGGTTCAAGTGCAACTGCATTGCCTGACTTTATTTACACCACTGATAATATGTCATAAAAATCATAAATATTTAATAAAAAAACATCTAATTGTATGTCAGAAAGATGTCATAGTATGTCCTATAAAAGTCAGTGTGGGTTCTTTTTTTCCTGTGTGGCCCTCAACGATATGGTGACTCCCTAAAAAGGCACTCAGTCATAAAAATTTTAAAAAGGATTGATGTTTCAAAATGCTGTGAATTGGTCAATTTAGCTTTAGGACATGGAGTAAATATGGACATAAAGAACATACACAAAATAAAGTAAAGTGTTTTGACATCTTATTTTTCAAGGTTTGCAATCTAAGATGACTTTTAAAGCAGCATCTTTTTTTAATATTATGGTGAGATCAGTTAACTTTTGCTTATGTTAAAAATAGAATGTAGTAGCACAAGTGGTCTTCAAGTCAGTAAAGCAACCCAGTAATGTGAGTTATTCAGGAATATGCTGACATTTGCTTACAGCCATCAAAATCTACTGGTCATACCAGACCAAGTAAGGCTCTGACAGTAAAATCTCTGAGAGTATGAATTGAGCAAGGGTGCGTTTTATTGCTCATAAATTCAACTTTTCATTTACAAGAAAGACACTGTGTTATTTCTTCTTTAAAAAACTACATACTCTCACTTGAAACTCCTTTTTTAGTGTTCATGTTATTTTGTCTACCCCCTGTTATTCCCATAAGTCCAGACGCATTGCCAAAATCCCGTATTTCACACACGAGCTCAGAAAACGGTGGCACGCCGAACAAGGAAGTTCTATGAAAGTCACAAGTGAATATGATTTTGTGGCGTGACTGCATAACTTTTACACCTCGCTGTGCCAGCGTCAATAGTCAGGGCCTCCAAACCACACTGCAATCGCTTCCAGGACGCACACTGTGAACTCACAACAACATTTCTGAAGAATTAGTTTATTAAGACGACAGACCTTCATAATATTTATGCGAGGCAAGACCAAGGTCAGCTGGAGACCTGTCGCCGAGCTTGCGCCGCCGGTGCCAACACCTCTGCCATGTTGGGTGGAGACTGGTAAGTTTCTGAGAACAGCCAACATTTTTAACTCCACATGTAAGACTTTAACACAGAGAACTGTGACTCCAAAGTTGATGTAATACGTCCTGGAAGGCCTCCTTGTTGCAGTGACCCAGTGAATTTCCTCGCATTCGATTAACTTGCGCTGCTCAGTATATCAAATGTGAGTGGATGTAGGTTTTATAAAGTGGATGCAGAGCTGTAACGTCTAAACAGAATGAAACACGGCTTTCCAACTCTTGGATGGGACCCAAATCAGAGAGGACCCAGCTGAAGTGATGCCTGCTCCAACCCAAATCTATAAACTGGGAGCTTCACTCGGCTCCCACAGTCAGACTGAAGAGCCTTTTTATGATCTGTTTATGTTAGTCAAAGCAGCGGCCATTTTCCAGCCCTCCATCAGTTTGGTCTTCTGTACCCCGTCCCATCGGACACATCAGGAAACTCTGGAGCCAGCAGCGTGGGAACACACAAACCAACCAGGGGTGCCGACAAAATCGTCTGACTTTAGCCCCTTTGACAGTGCTTGTTCAAGGCAGGAAAACTATGCTGTCTCACTGTTCGGTTTATAAGGTACAATTGCAGGATGGGGGGACAGAGTTGTATCACCTTTAAGCTGCCATGAAAGGCAGTAACAGCACCGAAATGGTGTCTGTATAACCAGTACAGCCAACAAAATGGGGAAATGGGCAGGATGGATGTGACATTTTGATGGCGTGTTTTGTGTTTGAGCAACCATGGAGGATTTAAGGAGCAACTAAAAGCAGTTAGCAGCTAACTCAAAGAGGAGGAACAAAACAAAACAACATAAATGTTCGCAAATTGGGAAAACAATGACATTCAGAAGCTACTTACCCTCCGAGCAGAGGACAAGATCAACAGCCATATTGATTGCTATTGTCACTGTTATTGTTCAGAAAATGCTGCACACATAAGTTGCATTTCACATGAAAGGCAGACGATGTTGTGTTAAAAGTCACAGCCGTTTTGATTCCGCGATGCTGGCATACTATGTAAAATCACACACTGGAGCGGCGTGTTCAGTGTTTCCTACAGACTGACACTGTATGTTGGCTAGAGCTGTCGACAGCGGGGTGGTGGGTATCTTTTAAATACCTGCGTGCCCATTTGTATTATTCTGTCCTCCCTCTCTCTAAAATCAGCCGTTTATGCGGGATTGTGAATGTAGCACAGGCAGAGCTCTCCATGACTTCTTTTTTCCTCAGCAGCAGTTTGTCACTCGCGGGGTGGATAATTGATCTGTCAATTTGCTCACAGCTGATCAAATCAGAATGGGGGGGTTGTCTTTAAATGCCTGTGTGTCCCTTTGTACCACTCTGTGTCCTTTCTCTCTAAAATCAGACATTTTTGTGGGTTTGTGAAAACAGCACAGGCTGAACTCTCCATGACTTCTTTCTTCCTCAGCAACAGTTTGTCATTTGTGAGGTGGATAATCGAGCTGTCAATCAGATCAGATTGATGGATGAGAAGCAGCTTGTAAGTCAAAGCAAACTTCTAGACCCAGCAGAATGAACAGTTATGTTTCACTTTCAATACACTGCTGTGCCGTCTCTGTCCCAAGTGCGCTGCAAGTAACCCAACTTTATATAAATATTCCAATAGTGCTCTTACTGAACAGTCCAGCTCCAAAAATATATTTGTGATGGTGGATGATTTAGTTGTGGCAGCCTGCCACAAATAAATGAATGTGAGGGAAACCCTGATGTGTCGTTTGGTTCTGTGTAAAAATGCAAAGGACGTTTAAGAAGGGACTTAGTAGCTACCCTATTGTGCTCAGTGTAAAAAGGACCTTTGGGTGCAGTCATGCTCATACAGTCAGACACCAATACTCACACTGCCGCTCTTTCGCCCAGCGTCCCCCTGCGCTGTCCTCACCTGCAGCAATAACTTTGTCACATCATAAAAAAACAGTCTCTAAAATGAACACCACTTCCACATCCACCTCAGCCCGAGGTAGCGTGCGAGGTGTTTTATTCAGACTCACAAGTGACTCCAGCTCTCACCATGTTTCTTACACTTGGCTCTGGGGGCTGCACAGTAAACCAAACAGCATAACAGCTCCTTTGTACACTTATTTCTAGCCTTTTTGGTGCCGTGATTGCACAATGCGCATATTATTTTCATGCACATTATGCACGGTGGAAAATGCTTTCATCTCGGGGCAGGGTTTCGCAGTGGCGCTGCCCTCTCTGGCCGTGGAGACACTCAGAGTGGAGACGAGGGTCTGGGCCTGACACAAGTCACACTCAATCTGGGCTGAGGGAGAGCAGCGGTGGCCGCAGGCGCTCTGCGCGGGCAAGCTCGTCGCAGCCCTGCTCGAGCTTTCCATTCATTTATTTTACGTTTCCTCTCTTGTTTCTCACAGAGCTTGAGGGTGGCCGTGAGGTTAAAGGAGCATTTGATTACCGTACACATGGAAGTTTCCGTGTTTGTTATTTCTATTTCTCCACTTCTCTGGATATAATTGCATCTGCTTGATTAATAAGATTTTGATGGTCTGGCACATAACAATCTTCTAGCCTTTATTGCTCAAAATGGCATTATTAGAGTGTGCAGATTTAATTCAAAAAGCTCAAGCTGCTTTTATGCCTGTAATTATGACATTTATACCCCCACAGCTACCTACCCCCCCCCCCTTTTTTGTACTTTCTTAAAATTTTTCCACCTCAATTTCCAGTTACATCCTTAAACAGTAAAGGAGCTCAAATTAAGCGGCCACAGTGGCAATCTGGTTCCTATTTCAGGACGTAAAAGATTGAAAATGAAAAAGAAAAAGAACAGAGAGAGAAAGAGAGCGGGCTGCTGCCTGCCACCACCGAGATGCTAACCGTTTCCATGTGTCTGTGTGTCTTTGCTAACCCCCCCCCTCCACCTCTTTTTTTCCGGCTGCGTCCCGCTGCTTCTTCCCCTCGCTAAACAGACTATAAAGAGCATGCATGGTAGTAGGAGGAACTCGACAAGGTGCAAGCGCTTTAGGCAGCCAACCACAGTGGTGCTCTCCGGGCTCGGCTGCTCTTTGCCTCGCCTGATTGGCTGCGGCGGCGCACAGATGTTTCTTCTTTAATGATTTTTGTAACCATTAAGTTAATAGTTGTTTATGGCAGTGAAATGCAGGAATGTTGGGGGAAGTGGAAGAAGGGGAGCAGGCTGATGGATAGGGAAGTAGAGAAGGGGGGTGATCATGGGATAAATATGAGGAGGGGGCTGGCAGACTTTGGGCCAACTGCGGTGGAGACTGTGGGCTGACGTTACGAGGGGGATGGAGACAGGGGCTTCACACGTACTCTGTCATGTAACGACACACACGCACACTTACGCACAGCCACATGAATGCATGAACTTTCTTTGTGGACCATCAAAGTCGTCAGTACAGAGACAGACAGGCAGTTACAGTCGGCTACATACTGTATGCTAGTCCTTCTCAGACAATTCAGAATCTACAAAATCAATGCAGGTATGTGCACTGATACAATGGGACCAACCTAACCAAAACAACTTAATGGGACTTGACTCAGTTGCAATTCAATGTCAACTCCAGGAATAGTCCAGGAGGAGTTTGGGGTCAAGGTGTCTTGGGATTAGCGCCAGCTGATAATGCTAGCATCACTTGTCTCTCAGTAGCTTCTGTCCAAAACGTAACCATAATAATATATCATCATTTTGCCAATATAGGGCAAGTTACTTACACACAGGTCTGGGCGTTATAAAATCTACAGTAGCAGTACAAATACCCATGGGTGTATAATAACACAATGGGCCCCTGCACACATATACAAAAGGCCCCACCAAGACTCCTACATGGGAGCAGGACACACACTTTGTGACTGTACCTCTTTTTTGTCATTGATTTGCACCTCTTTGTAGTCTTTATGCATCTTTTGTGGTTTTGTGTCTCCTTGAGATGATTTTGTGTCACTTTTGGTTATTTTTAGGGCTGTCAAATGATTTTTTTTTAAAGTAGCGATGAATTGCAGAATTTCAATAGTTTATCATGATGAACTGATGAAACTTTTTTTTTATCACGTTTTCAATTTCTTTATTTTGCACATCAGTTATGGAGTCCATATTAACAAGGTTAAGCAGTTCTTAACAGACTGTCTTGATTGTGATTATAAGACAACAAAAAATCTGTTTGGGACAAGCATAAAGTTGGCATGTCTGTAAAGAAGAGACTCATGGGTACACTTAGAACCCATTTTCATTCAGATATCTGAAGGTCAGAGGTCAAGGGACCCTTGTGAAATGTCCATGCCATTTTTTTCTATTGCCTTATTTTATGCACACCACAGGAAAACTAACAACTATTATGCAAATTAATGGGGATCCGAATACAAAGAACTTGTATTATATATGCATTGACAAACATTTGAATAGAAACACATATGCACACAATGCATGTCTCATACCAGACTCTGAGTAAAAAGCCTTTTAAAGAGGGATGTATTAATTATCCGAGACAGGAGAAGATGAATGGTTACTGGAACACACTGCAAAGAAAACAGAGGATCACTCAGCCACTGTAAAGCTTCTCTGTCTGTGTGTATATGTTTGTGTGTGTATACGTTCATATCATCATTGTACAGCACACATGTAGTAAATTACACATTCATTTCCCTCGTGGTATTTAAACTTTCCCTGAGACTTTTACTGCAATCCCACTTCCTCCTCCTGCGTCCCAGTGGACACATGCATCTATCTCAATCCAATCAGGCATCTGTCCATACTGCAGGAGCCTCCAGCATGTAAACACATGAGTCAGCATTCAGATTCAGCGGTTTCTGCTTGTATTCCCACTCAGCCTCTCTGAATTTATGGATGGGTATAATCCACAGCTTTCTGGAGGAGCTTTTAGAGCACCAGAGAGGGCCCCAGCCTGGCCAGGTACAACCCCAGAGAAGGTGTGGCCTGCTGGGTCAGAATGAGTCCCAGGTGTCCCTCAGAGGAGGGTGATTGTGGCGTCGGTGGTTGGGACCGTGGCTATCGCTAACGATGCTAACACAAACCTTCTGTCGCAGCCATATAAAATGCTGCCCCTTATTAAGAGGGGAAAATGAGGGATGTGTTTCCTATAGGGTCCCTTGGGGGGCTCTGCGGAGCGTGACTTGGAGGGATGTGGGGAGCAGGATGGCTAATATATACTTCTACTGTGTTTATCTATCAATCTGTCTGCTGGTCCTCTCTCTCAGACTTGAAATCTACCATGAATGATGTGCAGATACAAACCGCAGACACATGTGTGTTGTCTCTGTGTTTGTTTGCTGATCTGGTCGTGTTTGCTTAAGAATCAGCCTCCTCGCTGAAGCAGCCTCTGAGAACGGCTCACATTCATTACATGTGACAGGGTTATTCTAGGCTCACACAAGTGAGCTGAGTTTGGCTGCAAACCTCCAGTTTGGACTCAGACACTCACCGACCACACTGCAATTAGGCTTATACACTCCCTTATGCTCCCCATAGCAAGCCAAAACTATACATCACTTCTACAGTCTTATATTTAAAGGATTTGAGTGCAAAACAGACGATTACACTATGGCTAGGACTAACATTTGCAACTGTTTTCACGATCAAACTGCATTTTCTAGAGTATTATCAAATCACCTTGGTCTGAAACCAACAAAATTGATTAATAAACTAAATTTAATGCATTCAAATGAGTACGAGTTTGGAAATTCTTTGATAGACATTTTGGTTCACTGTAGCCAACCCTGGGTAATCTTTTTTGTTTTTATTAACTTTGGTCTACAAGTGACTAAACTAACTTCTGCCTCTTCCTGAGAAATTGAGAAGCTGTGATTTACACAAACCTGGCTCCAGGCAACCGCAATCTAAACCACAATGTTACAATATAAAATTCCTCTCAACACTTCCTCACTCTCCCTGCACTACCTGTATGTATTGGCCTAATACCTCAGATTTAATGCTACACTTCACCTACCAGTCTCACCTCCTAAACAGCTGAGTGCTACAGCGGCTGTCTAATCCCTCCCTGTTAAACCTGTTTCTATCTGCAAGCCGGCCGCGTCCATCAACAGGAAATTAACCCCAGCTTCCCTGTAATGTGAAACAGCATCAGACTGCATCACAGCAGTTCTCACATACACACACACACACACACACGTTAAAAATATACCCTGACGCCTGGGACTGGGGTGAGGATGAAGTCATCAACACACATGCAACAGTTTGGATACGGGTGCACACACATTCCCGCACACACGTTACGCACACAGAATTTCAGCCAGCCACACACAGGCAGTATTCCCACCACTAACTGGCTGCGGAGACAGCCGTGTTATGGCTTCATTGTGGGCAGACATACAGCTGGGAATGTGGGACGTGCAGGCTGGAATACCTGGCAGGGTGAGAAGTCTGGGAAAGGAATGCTGCATTGACAGGAAGGTATGGATAGGAAACTCGAGGTATGTGTGTGTAGTGAAAACAAAACTTAGTCAACTGGCATTATCATTTATGGCTAAAGGTAAGAATGTTTGATCCGTGTGTGGTTAAGGGTGAGATAAGGTAGAAAACATAAGGGTTTAAAGAGATATGTGGGTTTGATCTAATCAAGAAAAATGAGCTCTGATCCAAGTCCACCTCTATTAGACAGCAGGAGGGAGCGTCACAAGTGTTGATAAGGTTTCATTAATGACTGGGTGGCTCCAGGTGGAGGACACGTGGCAGCTCATACAGCATACATGTTAATAGTTCTTCTGCTGTTGTTGCATCAGAAAAAAAATATAAATGCATCATTTCTTGCGCAGGAAGAGATTTTCTCCAGGAAAGTCCTTCCAGACGGAAAACATTTAGAAAAGGAAATATAAAAGCTTTCATGGTTTGAGACTTGTGTCAGATCAAGTGTGAGTAATTCACGAAAGCAAAACAGACTTTAATTCATATCAAATAGATCACTGACAATTACATAACACAGAATCACTCCCTTGTTCACTCACGCACCACTCACACAGACACAGACACTCAGTGGTTTATTCTATAGTGAGCAAGAAATTGAGATATCAAGCACTTATGCTGTATTTACATGGAATTCGGCAGATCGGCAACACCTCCTAGACGGCACAGGGAAAAAAAAAAAAATCTGATGGAATGGCAAGAAGGCAAAGACAAGGCATCTTTGTTTGTATAGAACATTTCATACAACAGGGTCATTCGAAATACAATACACATAATGATATGTTGTAATGGATGTATCAAACAATAGAATAAATGTATTAAAAAACTTTTCATATCTATTACTTTATGTTTTTATTTTAGCAGTTTGCATAGCCATCAAAGGAGGCTTTCTCTTCATATTCTATTGCAAACCTAAAATGATACTTAAACGCCCTCCATATGACCCGCCTGGTATTTTACTTAACTCAGCGATGATTTCCTGCTGTATGTCCACTTTACTCATAACATGTCGGTAGGATTTCAGTTTTTCGATCATACAATTCCAGGTGCTGTTGCACCAAAATTATATGCGGTGATTTTGCACAAGATCCTGATGCCAAAAGCCTCCGTTGGCATGATACATCGTCAGCTGAGAATGCGGCCGGACAGAGCCCTTTGGGGTGTTATCATACGCTGCCGGACAGCACCTGCATTGGCAGCATGATAACATGGATAAGCAGCGTCAGTTGAGAATGCAGCCAGATGGAACCTGTTGCATCCACATGATATGCAGCAGAACGGCGTCAGGTTGAAACACTGCTGCTAACAACATACTATAAGCAGCACAAAGGTCTCTATAGGCAGCAGTCCAGTGTTCACTTCCTGTCTGAATGTGATGTTTTCTTTCTACATCATCGTCATGTGCCTCTGTAGCCTAACCCTTCCCATCTCTGCCAGCATGTGCTTTTGTTGATGTCCCCACACTGGTTGCCACGTGCAGCGTCATCCCAGCATGTGCTTTTTTTTACCATCATGATAGCGGCATCGCGGAACATCAACAGCAGACGCAGAAGGATATCTAGAGCGTTATATATGAATGCAGAAGTCCACTGCAAAGTGGCAATATGTGACGACTTGGGATGAGAAAGTGTTGTGTTTGTGACAAGGAGGCACCTTCATGCAATAGAAAGTCAATGGATAGCGATGAACTGTTTTCCCCTCCGGTGTGGGCAGGTCTTATTTGCTCTCATTTCGTTGAGATATTTCACTAAAAACCAAGCTCTCACTCTCATTGCACCAATAAAGAAAAACTTGGGGATCAGCAAAATCATTAGGATAATACTTAATCAAAATTCTGACTTGATGATCAATTTGACAAACTGTTGAGCCATGAAATAATGTGGCTAAGAAAACGTGTATTTGTTGAATGTAAATGTGCAGACAGACTGTCTGACTGTTAGCACACATGGCAAACAGGACAATATAAAAGTGGCTGATGTCCAACTTCCAGCATTAGCTGATTTGGACAGGATACAACAGATAATAAAAGTAGGAGGTAATTTCTAACAATCTGCACAGAGATTACGCAGCAGGATGACGACTTAAAGTCTGACAACCTTGAGTGGTAGTTGACCACAAGAAAAGGGGGAAAAATCGTTGCTCATACAACATCTGAAAGTGATCTACTTCCCAGCTACTGACTGAGTCTGACACCGACCAACACTCACATACCCACCAACATCCAAAAAACTCTTCCAGTGCAACACCAACAGTATCCCCGAACACACATCTAGTTAAGAACGTATTGGCAAATCCTCTCTCCCCATAACGTAAAACATTCCTCAAGATCGTTTGGTAACCATAACCTCAATGTGGGTTTAAAACTCCTAGAACGTAGATCCCCATCTCCTGACACCAAGTTACAGCTAAAAATAAACATATACATGTATGGAGCTGCAGTGTTTTTAATACCAGGGATTAATGTGGAACAGACTGGGTCTATTAGCCGCTGCTTTAAAGCTCTGCGCACATCAAAGGAAGGAGCGGAGAGGGAGCAGATGTTGCTGATTTATTAACACAACAAGGAAACTGCTAATGGTATCTGCACTTTATTTGTTTTGGCTAATTACAAGGGAGCAAAGTCCTCAGAATTGACAACCGTGATAATACTGAGAAATCTGTCTGCTTCGCTCTCTCTCAGCGCCGGAGCGGAGGAGATGTGCTGTGGGCTGCAGCCAAGAGTGGCAGCAGTCTCTTGGCTCGCAGTCCGATGTGCCACAGCTTCAGGTCACAGTGGTCAGTACAGCCCCATACGGCTCTCTGTACAGTTCTATTGTCTATGGACAATACACACACAGGGCCTCGCCACGGTCACTGGGGCAACTACATCACACACACTGCTGTCAGACAAAAAAAAAATCTATTTTAGAGAAGTGGCTTTGTGAACGTGTACTATTTTCTACATGACATATCATTTGAAATCACACTGTGGCATTTGTGCACTGTGCAATATGTTTTATCTATACACACATACTGTGTTTATACATGTGTTTTTGTTTAAGGTTTGAACGTCATTGCTAGTTTAGTTTGGAGTTTATGCATTAATAGCATTTTAAGGTTGCAGCTGAAATAGTTCCAACATACGCAAAAGACAACTTAAATCAAGGCCACAGCCCTTCTGGGCTAAAAAATGAAGCCTACATTTAAGTGCCAAAAATTGCAGTTCCCTTACTGGCCACTAGAGGCTGGCTCCAAATGTGAGTCAGTCCCCAGAGGCGCAATGTTAAAATGTCCAACTTTACAGCAGAAATACATACGTTTATAGCCTGGTGCAAAAAATGGTTTTGGTCTGTATAGTTAATTTCTCTAATCATGACAACTGTATAGGGGGTACATTTGACTGTAATTCTGTCATGAATGTAACTCAAATTTTGGCTATGCATCGGTATGGAGGTGGCCTCTTTGAGTGGCACATGGATGCCGTCCATTGAAAAGTTGCTACCATGACAACCACGCTGGTTAGGTAACATGTTATAACCCCAGATCACCGATTATAGGCCAGCTGTTGCTATGTGTTGCAGTAGATGGAATTATTGTATTGTTTTTGTTGTCTAAAAAAGTCTTGCTAAATGAGTTAGCATTCAGGATGGTGATAAATGCAACAAGGATATCCTGGCCACTGTTGGTCTAATTTCAGCTAATTTATCTTCATCAGTCTCTCACAAGTCTCTGAAATTTATGGAAGTTCAACACTGCTGAAATACTCCTTTAAAGACAATTCAGCCAGAAAGGCTTGTATCAAGGCCAAAGAACATCTTCCCTTTTCAGCCCATATGACACTTTCTTTTGTTGTTTTTCACACACTTTTGTGAGTAACAGCTAAACTTATTAGTAGCTCCCTTGAATTCATCCTTCCTCCCTTACCCTAAAAGAGTTCGCAACATGTTTTAGTCAATGCTGGATGGTGACCGAAAAATTTCCCATCCTTACTTTCCTACAATTTCCTAAGGAGATGTTTCACCACCTTAAGTGTTCCTTGAAAATGTCAAGACGAGTTGTCCACGGCTCTTCTTATATAAGCCACCTAACGGGCGAGTCAGAGTCCAATTAAAAGCCGCATGCTTCCCATTGATGTAACTGCATCCACCGCTAAAGATCATTTGGTGGAAAAACAAATTCTGGCCTCTTGGTTAACAGAGGGATGTTTTCCATTAATAGGAGGAGTGAGAGGGAGCGCTCACTGCAGACATTAAATAAATCAACAGACCTCTGTTTGTACCCGTATGTCTAAGTGTGTGTGTGGGCAACGTGTTTTATGTTTCAGTACCAGTGTGTATGTACATCACACCAAATGTTAAAGTTTCTCAGTTTACTAAATGTCAAGAATTCAAAATACGACTTAATTTCTCAGTGCCAGCTTTAAGTTCTCAGCAACCGTGTGTGTTTGTGTGTGTTAAAGAAAGGGGATGAGTCCCATTTGGAAGCCCAGGGGAGAAGGTGGGCGGCATCATGGGGCAATGGGGGTAATTTTCATACCTGTCCCATTGGTAATGGTGCACGGATTTCATGGGGCCCCAAATAAGACTTAGAGGATTAGAGGAACCTGCTCCACTGTAGAGGGAGAGAGAGAGAAGGAGTATGTGAGCATTAGCCTCCTGAAAAAAAAAGAATATACACAAAAATAGAGATCTTTCTGTGGATACAAATGCACTCAGGATGGATGGATTACTGAACAGGATTACTGGGCACAGGCCCCGGGGCCCAAAGTATCAGGGGTCCCCCTGGCCCTCACCTGCACTCAGACATACGTTTATTATGATTTAATATTGTCTGAATTTGTGTGATGCAACTTGTGTTAGTATGCATTTATAAACAGATAAACACTCTACTTTTGCTGTTGTGAAATAGGATCCTCAAACTAGAGAAATTACAATAAAGACTATTTAAAAACTTTTGCCTTATGTTTTCCATGTTTTTAAAGAGGGCAGCTTAACTCGGAGACATTAAAATTAAACAACCGTTCCAATGTTTGACCATTAGAATATTTTAGAGAATTGACATCTCATTCTATAATAAAATGACACTTTAAATATGTATTTAAATATTTAAATATATGCAATCTTTGGCAAAGTTCAAACATTAATTCAGCGCTATTTTTTTGTAAAGTTTTATATATTTCTTATTTCAAAATACAGTAATTGTCACTTTTTTAGAACAACAAAGAGATAGACAGGAAGACGAGACAGAGAGCCGCTGAGAAAGAAGCGGAGGATCTGGAGGGAGGCAGCAAAGGGAAAAATGGGTTGGAGAGCTGGAGGGTGAAAATTGCAGCAGTGGGATTATGGGAGATTACCGTGCAGGAGCAGGAGCATAGTGAGGGGGAGCCAGAGAGAGTTACCTTTCATCTGGTCGCACAAGACAAAGGAGCTGCCAGTGACGAGCCCGGGTCCCCCTACAGCCAAGCTGGATGAATGGGGTGTTAGGGAATGGCAGTGTGTGTGTGAGTGGGAAGTCAGGCTGCTCACAGGGGTTACCACAAAAAAAGTGATGGAGAAAAAGGGACACCACCATGAAAAGGACCAGACTTATAAGAAAAAAAACTCTGTAGTGGCTCGCGCTACAATAGGTGCCACGAGGACCACATGTTACTATGATGACAAACACACACACACACACGGAATCACAAGGTGAAAACGGTACAGGCCATTGTGATGTATTTGCAGCTTTTTGACATGTATAAGCACAAAATGTCAGTGCTGTCTCCTAACACACACACACACACACACACACACACACACACACACACACACAAACAATCACACATAATGATGGAGTTAGAGGGGAGGTCTCCAGATAAGTGTTTGTAGTCGAACAGAAGCCTCTCTTTCTCGTGGCGGAGTGCAGGCAGACAGTCTAATTACACCTCTGCACCACACCATGCTACTGTCTTACTGTAGGGTTAGCACAGATGAAGGGCTTCTTTGTGTGTGTGTGTGTGTAGGTGTGTGTAGGTGTATGTATTAAAGAGAGAGAGAGAAAGAGAGTGATGTAGAAAGAAGATGAAGTTAGATAGGGTCTTTGTACTGTTTTCTGGGTGAACCTTTGCATCTAAGTGTGTATGTGACTGCATGTGGAGTGTGTGTGTGTGAGTTTGGTGCAGGGTTTACATGCATGCTTCTATATCAGTTACCAGCATGTCACTTACTCACTCAGCCCGGTCTGAGAGAAAGAGAGAGAGAGAGAGAGAGAGATAGTGGCACCATCATCTGTCTATGTCGTCTGCTCAGTCCTGTCTAATGACCACTAACAGGCCATCTGGACTACCTCAACATATAGACTTTTACTCCCATTTCACCAGCCTCACTGTTTACACACACACACACACTCACACACACACACACACACACACACACACACACACACACACACACACACACACACACACACACACGTGTTGCTCCCCTAAGCCCCGAAATCATATATTTCTCATCTATGTTGACATACATTCAAAAACTCAGCACACATATGCATACACACACACACGTGCATACTGTAACCCCCCCCCCAAAAAATAGGGCTACAGACATAGACATTTTCTGTAACATAATTTAAATATAAAATTATAGTAATTAATAATTTCTTGACATTTTCCCCTATTTTCCTAATATATAATTTTCTTATAAACTCCCCTTTTAAAAATTAATTTTCAGGTCATTTACATCTCTACGTCTTTTAATAATTTCTTGCAATTTGTGGGACATTTGTTACCAAGTTCATTATCTTTTTTTTCATGTTTTTCCCCAAAGAAATCAAACCAATTTACAAAGGTTTTTTAAATGGCGTCTGAACACAGCACAAGAAAACTGATGTCAATCCAGATTTCAAATGTTTAATGGGCAATTTTGAAATCCTACTAATTTAGATGTTGTTTAAAGGGGGGAAAAAGTGACTTTAAGATAATGACACAAAGTTTAGGGAAGCGTTATCTTGGCAGGACACACCCTTTCATAGTCCACCCCCTCAGGCCCATTCTGTGTGCTGTGATGACTCTCTGTCTTTGGAGAGCTTAGAGCTGTCTCTCAGGTATCCCTCAGCTAAGACTTTAATCTCAGCCAGAAACTAGAGCCACACACAGCACTAATGGGCCATAATGGCTGACAAAAACACACGGAACAACCTGCAGGGGCTCTCTGGCTTTTCACAATCTGCTAATTCCACTGTCTCAGCCTCGGACCCATTCACCCTCTGTCTCTCTTTATCTCTCTCTGTCTTCCTTCCTCATTTTTTTCCCTCCCTTCTCTCCCGCTCGTTAATATTCCCTGTCTCTCTCAGTCCTCTGATCTCACTCTCCCTGCGTCTGTGCTGGCGTTGGGCAGGTCTGTCAGCAGTAGTTGATTCCATGGTCGGCTGCATACTTGTGTCTGACTGAAGCTTTGTTGTGGGACCTGCTGACCCCCACACTTAACAGATTCTTATGGTGTGTGTGTGTGTGTGTGTGTGTGTGTGTGTCAGAGCATCTTTGTGGTAGTGAGTTAGTTTACCCGTACGTGGTTTCATCATATGCATATCACTGTGTTAGCACCTAGGCGTGTAGGTGTGTGTAGGTGTTTGTAGGTGTGTGTGTGTGACATTCTGATGTAAAACACAGAGTGGAGTGGCAGCAGCTCTGCAGCCGCGGGCCTTCTGACAACAACTGCCTTTGTTGGCCTTTCTCTTGACTTAAGAGCTTTTCTCCATCGGTAACCTGAACAGTTTATTATCCACAGAAGCCATTCAGCGGCACAATGCGGGCGTGGCGAGGGATGCGCAAGTAAGCGAGGGAGGCGGAGGGGGCTTTGCAAAGTGTGTTTGTTTGTTGCAGACGTTAAAACGGCTTGACCTCCTTTGAAAAACTGTCACGCTCAAGCCACCCGGAAAAAGGTTTGTTTTCGTGGTCAACAGGATTTGGGTGTGTGTGTTTCGATGATGAATTGAAGATTACTTCTGTTCCCCCTTAACCATAATTTAATATATTAAATTAGTTGTACATTTATTAAATTGTATAAAAATAATTGGTTTGAATTGGAGATTATCGTCTGTTCTCCCTTAACCTAAATTTATAAATTTTAATACAGGTGATGTAGAATGATGATGAGTTTTTATATTAAGTATTTTGATATCAAGATGACTTTTGATACCGTTTTATCAACTGAGATATGTTTAATGCTTTGTAATATGTCTTTGATATCACTGTTTTTCTTTATCTATGTCATTCCTCTATTTATTTCCTATTTAATTTGTTGATTTGTTAATTGTCAATTGTTAAACCACTCCGAGAGGTTCGGATTGTTAACCACACCTGCTGAGATAAAGCTCGTCAACCTATCGGTGTTTATTATTCATAAATATAGGCGGGGTATGGCATGGAGTAAGTGTATACTATACACATGATGTGTGTATAGTCATCAATCAGGCATGGGACAGTTGGGACAGAGACGCGGCTTACCACGGTGGCTGCTGCAAATTATTTGAATTATTTGGTGAAATTTCTCTGAAATCCTGAATATTTTACCAAACATGCGTTGCTAATGTTGCGTTGTTATTCTGAAAAGTGCCGACATTGTCATCCCTGTGTTTCCTGTTTTATTTTGTTAACCATTTCAGATCCCATGTCCCATAAAGTTTCCCTCCTCTGTGATGACTCACCCCACGCTGTTTTTTTTTTTTTTTTTACCTGTGTCTTATTGTGTTTTACCTGTGTCTCATTGTCTCCTGTCTTATTTAAGTCCTGTCTTCCCCTCTGTTGCCAGATTATCTTCACCTTGGAGCTCTAGTGACCGTTTTACTATTACTGCATGAATTTTGAACAGTGAAGTTAATCCCATGTCTCCTCAGAGAGAATTGTTTATTACGAAAAGAAAGACGGGAAAACCAAACTGGTCTGAGGAGGAAAAGACTCCTGCAAGGATTCAGTAAATATATAATATACGTATGTTGAAAAGAAAGTACATCTCTACAACTACTATCTCCAAAACTCGACAACTCAACTACATTGATAAATAGACCTACAGAGAAGAGGACACGTGGAGTGTTTTGGGGTGAACTTTAAGGACTTAATGCTCTGTGCCACTGTTGTGCTCTTAAACACCTGCTACATAAGCAGTAAAACGGGCTGATTTTCAGTTTGGTAGAAGCCTGTTCGCTTCTAACAGCAGAGCAAAATCTCCTCTCAGTCCTGAAGTGACTCGAGCAACTGGTCACTACTCCGCTTCACGACTTCGGCCCCTCTGGCCCGGGGTCAGAGGTCAAAGTGCATTCCTCCATCAGGTTCATCTCTTGCCCCTCATATTCAGAGGGTTATTCTCTGACTGAGGAGGCAGTGATAATGAGCTCTAATATATTTGCATACAATTAATATACAAGAAAACACGCATACTTTTTTTATTTAACTTTTGAATTTTTTGTATAAAATATATTTTTTAATATGTTTTTGTATGTGTGTATATATACATAAATGTATATATAATAACTGTTATATATAAAATGATTTTAATATATACATATATATATATATTACTGTTTTATATAAAATATGTGTATATTTATATATAAATATATGATATACATATATATATTTATACTGAATGCAAGTGTGTCTTGAGGAGGTAGATTATGACACCTCCTGCTTCTCCCAGTCTTCTTCCTCTTCCTCAAACTACACACACACACACACACACACACACACACACACACACATATATATATATATATATATATATATATATATATATACTTTATTTGTATATATATATATTTATATAAAATACTGTATACTTACTATACAAAATATATATATATATATATATATATATATATATATATATATATATATATATACTATATAAAATATATTTTGGAACATGAAATATGTATATAAGTTATATAAAATAGAATATTTAATATAAATATATATTTGTGTATATATATATATATATATAAAATTATTATATTTATTATTATATTATATTATTATATATTTAGATTATATTTGTGTACATAAAACTATATATATTAAATATAAATGTCATTCATTGCATAAGTTCCATGACACACAGGATGACACATCCTGTATCACTTCTAGGTAATTCACTTCCTTTTCTGTCTTCTCCAAGTGTAACATTATCATGCAGGTATGACTTAGTCATCTAACCACAGAAGCCACCAGAAACTGCCACCACCAAATGATACGCCCCTGGAGCAGAGCAGCATGGGAGTTAGAGCGGCAGGCTGGGGAGAAACGTTAGCCACCATTGTGTTCGTGGAGACGCCGATTTAGAGTAAACAATGTGAGCGATGCTTCGATAGACAAACAGGCGTCACGCTGTCAATCAGATGTGGTTTCATCCAGACGCCTACCAGCCTCTGCTGCTGGGTGATGCAATGTGTGTGTGAGTGTGTGTGCATGTGCATGTGTGTATGTATGTGTGCATGCGTGCATGTGTGTGTGCGTGTGTGTTTGCAGGTTTCTGTGTTTGACATCTGAGTGTGCATTGCCTTTACTTCACCTTTATTCCAAATTTAATAAGATAAGGTAAGCTTTGATATACTTTGACGACACAGGTTAAAAGGTTAAAGGTCATGCAAAAATGGGATTTGCAGAAAAGCAACACACAAGTGGTTTGATACACATTGTTTTAGTATATCCAGCATATAAGAAATGGCAACTTCAGCAGGCTCTTGCACAAGTCAAACATAACTTAATCTGGTTGCACCATCTATGCTTACGCCGCAACTTAATTCATTTGACCATAATCAAAACAAAGCTATTTTCAAGCTCCTTTCTCACTGCACAAAAACCCACAAACACCCACTAACATCTGACTTTTGTCTTTACTAAAAAAGGTTACAATCAGCATTCATTGCTGGGACAAATGACTCTGAAGTAGACACGGATATTTATAAGCTCAGCTTCAATTGGCTCCGATCAGCAGTGATGTACTTATGACATAAGGCTAATTTTTTCCCTTTTGCTGGCCGCCACAAAATACCCCCCATTCCCGTCCAAGCAGCTCTTGAACATCATTTCAAATGTAATTTGCACCGAGTTTGACAGAGAAAGTAGCAAATATAAAAAGGAAGTAAATTACTAAATTGCTTTGTAGTGTTTATTAGTCTGTTACGGTCTGTCCATTATGTCAAACATGACACACCAGTAAAAAAGAGATAAAGACAACAGAGCAGGCATAGTTGTCTGCTGCAGAGCCGTCTACATTGCAATGGTCTACTAGCAATGGAGGAATTTATCACATTTAAAAAAAACCTGAATATATATGCTAATTTTGGTGAGAAATGGGCAAAACTAACAAAAGAGCCACCAACTAATGGCTGAGACTGATCTACAAAAGTCATGTATGTTATCATGTGAACTATCTGACATATGATAGCCTCAAGCAGGTGTCTGTCTAACAATACCTCATTATTTGGGATCAGTTTTATTCACTTTGGTGATACTTTGTTACTAAGTTGCAGATGGCTGTGCTGTACATGTCATAAATAATAATATACAACAAAACATCTATCACAATGGTGCACATACTTGTCATTAATGCTCGTCTCCACAAATGAAAAGAGATGTCAGACTGTCCCAGACGGTGCCTCCCTGCATCAATATTGTCAAAGAAAGCCAAAGGTATCAATTACCGGATAATGATAACAAGTCAGGTAATACAAGTCAGCCAGAACCTAGTCTAACATTCAGTTGTTTAATTTGTTTTGTTTATCATGTATTTGGTGTTTGAGGTGCATTTGGAATCCAATTTGTGAGAAGAGTGGAAAGCAAATTTGTCGATTTTAACTTTATTCTGATAATTAGATGGCTACAAAACCCGCTCAACCCCAAATACGCTCTTTTTTTAAAAAAAATAATCCTGATCCACGGTGATGTTTGCCTCAAAATGCTGTAAAATGGTCTGTTAAGTTGAGTTGATTTTCCAAAAAGGTTTTGGTGAAATTACCCCCAGAATGAGTGGGCAACAGAAGATGTTAATTCAATTCTGAAAAAACAGATTCTGTATATCAGCATTTTATTGTGTGTGTAATTAAATAAATGTGACTGAGTTATACATGAGTTTATTCGTGTCTGTTGCATGGACTCTGGAAACAAGTGTGATATCTGCATTTTATTATGCATGTAAATTAACTCAATGCGACTTAATGTGATTAAGTTCAACATGAGTCCATTCATGCATTCTGCATGGACTTTGGAAGGAAGTGTGTTATCTGAGGATGATCTTCTAGAGGCTTCTCTCACATTTATCAAAGTCTCCCCCTCAACTTGCTGGTGCATGCCCTCACTGGATCCTTTCCTTAGCGTTTGACTGCTTGATAAGTTCAGTTAGTCACTGTCTTCCAGCAAAACCAAGCCTAAACAACAGCGGACCCCTCAGAGTCAAGTGGCCTCCCTGGCTTTCATCAAAGTCACTGAGAATCTCCCGTTTTCCTCCCCGCTGCAGGGAACTGGTAAGTCAGGGACAGTTCTAGGGTTTCATAAATTATGTTTGCCCTCCTTAAAAGGGAGGGTGGGATGTGTGTGTGCCTGTATCCATTCACAGTGTGTACTTGGACTCATTAGGAGGCCATATCAGAGTGTAGTTTCCCCCCTTGGCCCAAAACTCCTGCTCTCCACCCGACCAATCACAACATGACCCTGTAGAGAACTGGTTTTAATCAGCATTTGTGTGTGTGTGTGTGTGTGTGTGTGTGTGTGTGTGTGTGTAGACTCCGTTTTCGGAGTATTTATAGTGCGGCCTTGTGTGGGTGTCGTGCTCTCTTTCTCTTACGTTCATTCATTCAACATATTTCTTTTTAATTGATGTAACCTAGCTATAAGTAACTTAACATAATTTTAGAAGAGGAATGTGCAGATAGGGAGACCGAGTGCCCTCAAAAAGCTAACATCCCTCCAACATTCCCTGACAGCTTTGGCTTGGCACAATATACCATTTCATTTCGATCCAATATGGAGAAATCATTTGCAGGGGGAGTCGTTCCCATGCCGCAGCCTGATGTGCTGCCTGTTTCGAGCTATTTCTGACCAGATTCATGAACAAAAAAACAAAATCCCTCCCTGCCTCTGTGCCTCCCGCGCTGGTGGATCTGGATGTGTGGTGGAATCTTGATGGATGTCCCCTGACTGGATGCAGGAGGAGGTCAGATATCCAAGTTTGCAGGGCCCACGATATGCCGCAGCAGGCTGTCACATACATAAGTAACACAAGTATGGCAGAGAGCCCAGACTGTAGGCTATTATTTAAATCCTCTTTTCTTTTTCTATTCTTATGTTGCTGTTATTATAGTTCCTATGTAGCCTGGTTTGCTTCTGCTCACTTCTTGCAAAGGCAGAATATGCTGTGTCCCAATTCGCACTCTTCTCTAGCCTTTTTATAATTGCTATTTTGAGTGCATGGGTGCATTCACACTGATGGCAAAATGCAGTGCACTATGACGTTATAGCCACCCATAATGGTCAAAAGTGTGGACCCTCAATGGTTGCAAAAATCTCTGCTACATAGCGGCAGAGGAGCATGGATGTATTAAGACACCTGAATCAGCAGGGCCCCATTGATTCCTGAGAGTTGCTCAGTAGCGCTTGAAGATGAAATGGTTCAAGTGCCACGTACAACATTAGCTGGATGATCGGTGCTGCTTCAAATCATTGGGCCCATAAAGCAGACACACATAAAGGGCCCATAAAGCAGACACACTCGAGGCTTACAGCTTCAGAGCACAGTCAAGCCTGGCTTGACTGTGCTCTGAAGATATTGTCCCAGAAAATTCTGGGACAATATCTTTTTGGGCACTGTGGCATCAGTTGACAGACCCCGGAAATTGCAGTATCAATGTTTGGCCACTACGAAAACTGGCTTTAAAGACTGGCGCACTTTCTGGGGCTCCTGGGTTCGAAGAAGAGGGACCAAGCCCCCAGGATGTGCACAGGGCTCTGAAGCAAATTTTTGTAGTGGCCAAACAGTAGAATTACAACTCCAGTTTTTTGTTGTTTTTTTTAATGTCAAAGGCAACTGAGCAACTTTCATAGGAATGAATGGGGCCCACCTATCCAGGTCTATAAATATATTCAGGACCTACAAACTTTTGAATATGGCCGACCGGGAGGCCACAGCAGTTGCAGTTGCATGCACCATCCATCTGCAATTTGCGATTAAAAAGAAGAAGCGGTAAAATGTTAAAATTTTCATTTGCGTTAAGTGTACAGGTGTTGTTCAATTTAAGACAACAATACAATATCAAAATTCATACAGTACATAAGGTTACACAGTGTACCACATGGATCTGGACCAAGGGAAGTATCTGAACTGCTCTCTCCTTTTGTTCATTCCTCTCCTTCTTTTACTCTCTCCGTCTTTCAATAATTCTCTTTCTTTAAAACATTTTCTTATTCAAACCCTTTGTTTCTGTCTCCCTCTCTCTCAACCCCAATCTTGCTTACTTTGTCCCTCGTTCAGTCTCTCTTTACAGGACAGACTATAATCTTGGCTTAGGCTCCAGCATCTCCTCCTACCCTTCAATCTTGCGCAGCCATAATTATGGCCACACCAAGCAGAGAGGCTTCTAAATCATTCAGAGATGGTTTGGCTTTCTAACTCCTTTATTTTTTTCCCTCCTCTCCTTCTTAAATAAAGTGGGAGAGAAGCTCCATTTGGGCTTGTTCTGAAGGCTAAATTATAACTGTGCAGACGTTCCTCTTTCGCTGAGTCGCCTTTTGATATTTTATCTTGCACTATTTCAAGCGCCTTATAAAAAAAGATGGGTTGACATTATAGAGGGGGGAATGTGGGCTCCAGCTCTCAAGCTGACTTTTCCGAGCTGAGAGTCAATATGTCATTCAGTTTGACCTGTTAAAAAAATGCGTCACTTTTGAGCAATGACTTTTAAGACTTCACTCCTTGACAATGAATCCTCAAATATTCCTTGACAACCAACGACTCCTCGCCACAAAATTGTTCCAGCTATAGTGCCCAGCTCGTGAAATCCTTAGCCCTCTGAGCACAAAGCTGTTTTTGCTTCATGTCCACTCCCTTGACAAACTTAAGGTGTCATAGTCTGCTCTGCCTCTATCCTGCTGCTGTGGGATTTTGTCCACTTACTCCACCCAACCCTCTCTCTCCACACGGCCACTCTTCCTCATCACCTCCACCTGGTGATCCAAGCTGCTCTTCATCTCCAACCAAGCCAGTGTTTAAGCAGTATCACTCCACTCACTTGTTGCTAGATTGTCTTTGCTTCCATGCCTGACCTTCCAGCACTCACTCTCAGACTCATTTCTTGGTTTCGACTCGGCTCGCCTCAGACCGCCTCTCCTCGTCTCTGCCCTGGTAAACCAAACGGCCTTCTGTCTCTGACCACGAGTTTTGCCTATGCACTTCCTGGTTCTCGTCTTACTGTGGCTGTGTGGTGTTCTACTGCTTCGGCTTTATCGAGAGTCCCCGCTTTTTCCCACATGCTCCCTGCTGTAAGTGTTCCTGCAACTTACCTGATACATTCACCTGCCAGTGCGCTCCACATTCACCATTTCCCCACCCGAACTTCAAACTACCACCTGTGAACATGAGCTCACCCCAATCTATCAACTCTGCTCCACCCCAGAACTGATAACTGTCCCTACTTACCTGCAGCCTGAATATACTCACCTCTGCTCCATTAAACCTGCCAAAAGATGAATAATAATAAATAATAATCAATAACACCTAACAGACAAAGCCCTTAATGGGCTAGGACCAAGTTCCATCGCTAACTCTCTTGTTCCTTACTTGCCTTCACGAACACTGTGATCATCTACAGCTGGTTTATTGGAGGTTACCAAAAACAGCCAAAAGAAAACTGGGGATGCAGCGTTCATCAGTTATGCCCCAAAGCCGTGGAACACACTGCCTATAGATATCAGAGAAGCCTAAATATAAGAACTTATCTCTTTGAGTCTCTTTGTGTGAGACCATGCTGCCATCCAAGTACGTGTGTTTGTTGATCCAAGTCACCCTTATTTCCTTCAGCCTGAGTCTTGTATGTGAGTTGTAGTATATTGGCAATTGTGATGCATGTGTTAGGGAAGGTAGCATCAGCACAGTCACTAACTGGAGTCTGCATAAATAGAGCCTGGGTCTGTTGAAGGTGGTATTGCTGTTTGGGCTGTGATAGCCATGTGATAGCTAGCCTAGCTAGCTTAGTTAGTTCAGTTTAGCCTTCTGGGGGATAGCCATGTGTTAGCTTAGCTTAGCTTTGTATCTGTGGTAACCTCCTCTAACTCCAACGTCCATTTCAGTGGATACTTTTGGAAAAAATCCTGAAGAAAAGCTGTAAATCTTTTATGTGATTTTTTTTTTTTTAGGTTTACAAGTAATATAACATCTATGTTTAGTTTCAAAGCTGTTAAAACACAAATTATGTATTTTAACTGTATGAATTATAGACTGAAACATGCCTTGCGCTTCCTCCTTTTCTCACGGTAGGTAATGTTTGTGCCGAGGCTCTTCTGCAGTCCACTTTAGATGACTGCTTTTGTTAAACAGTCATGAAATTGTGCGTTACCACTAGTAAGTCTGTGCATTTGGGTGGAGTAAATTGACTGTTAACATAGATCTAGAGATCCTAGAAAAGTTATGTCCATTGGAATGGATGGGTGACCCTGAACAGATTAACAAAATGAAAATCATTTACAAACAGCACAGAAAGGATTGAGCATAACAGTAACATTTATCGAAAGGAAAAGTTGCAAACTAAAGGAAAGTACAGAGGCAAGGCCTGTCTTTTCCTCTCAGCATTTTTCATTAGAGGAACTGTCTGTCCTGTCTCCTGGGGAAAGGCCAGTGCACTCAGTGGCATGCACTTCACTTTGACCTGATAACCTGCAGAGAGGACAGACGGGGGAGGGAGGAGAAACAGCAAAGAGAGGAGAGATAGAGGCAGACAGAACGGAGTGTGGTAGTGTCGGAGGGACGAGAAGAATAAAAACTAACATGAAAGAGAAGCAGAAAGACAAAGGGGATGGTGGTGGGCGGGTGACATGAAACAAATCTTCCCTGTTTTCTATCTGCTGTCCATCAGTTTGTGATCTTCTGTAAATACATTTCATATAAGTTTATTTGTCCAGAGCGAATCCCCGTGAGGAGTGGGAAAACAAAGTTCAAACAGCACTAATGTGATTATGGTGAGATCAGAGCGCAGATCCTATCGCTCCCCTCGCTTCAAAAACACAGAGTCGCTCCACAAGCTCCACAAGCCACCCCGCACATATGACAGCAGAGCGGCAGACGTGGCGGTGTACAGTCCTAAAAGCAAAGAACAAGGGAGCCAGTGTGTGCTGATTGGATCAAAAAGGAGTCGGCTTTGAGGAGATGTATGAATAAATGTGATGGTCAAAAGAGTATGGATAGTAGGCTCTCTAGTGTAAAGCCCTGTAACATTGCTGCCTTTGTCAAAATAATGGCTTTTGGACCTTCAAACTAGCAAATGTTGGCATTGTTCATTTCTGCAAACCACGCATACATTACATCTGTATGTTTGTTATGTATCACATCAGGATTTCTAAAGTGACGTAGTATATGAGCTGTCTTTGTCACTGAGATGATGGGGGGGGTGGATGGCATAGCACCTGGACAGGACCAACAAACAACTAAACTGGCTGCATTTTAGGGAGTCATCTCTGCGTCTTTCAGCGCTATTTTTGCCAGCAAACATGGGTGCTTTTAGCAACCTGTCGCTGTGTTTTCAATGGGAAAGTTGGTACAAAAAACTGTTGTTTTTTAACAGATAGTGCTTCGTGATGTCAGTATAAGGCTTCAAAACAGCGTGCTTAAGAGAAAAAAGTAACACCTGCACACTTAGCCACACAAAGTTTAATCAAGACAACGTTTCGATCCTACTTGGATCTTCATCAGGTCAAAATGATTGAAAAAATGAAACCACACCTATATTTATACATAATGCACACCAACAGGCTGACGAGCTCTATGGTGGCAGGTGTGGTTAACCATCTGAACCACTCAGGGTGGTAAAACAATTGAAAATCAGCAGTGCTTTTTATGGAGACTCTGCTGAGTTTCCAGCTGGGACAGTGCCATGAAAAGCAGTCTTGTTTTACCAAGACATCGCTGTCTATCCTGCCAAGAAAGTGCCCTGAAAGGTTACGTATTCTGCCAGGACTGTGCCACCAAAAGCATATTTTTGGCCAAAACATAAGCTTTTCCTAACTATTACCAAGTAGTGTGTGTTTATAAACCTAACCAAATATGCACAGTGTTGCTGAAATGTAAAGTTTCAACATATCTGTTGAATATGTGTCCATGGTTTGCACAAACAAAGCCAACTTTTATTCTGGTGTTTGGGCTGTTCCAACAAAGGTCTCCACTATATGGGCCCATTAAAAGGATGAAGGAAAGAGTTTTCAGTTCTCTCGCAGATTATATTAGATGGATTTCAAAACTTATTTTTACAGTTGATGGTTAGTGAATAACCAAGGATGACGCAAGAGACCTTTGACCCCATTTGCCAAATCTCACAGCCAATAATGACAATATAATAATTATAATGGCTAATAACTATTTTTACATACATGTGGTAATGACAGTATTTAATCAATATTGTCTTCAAAAAATTCTTTAAAAGTTATTTAGGTTTTATGTAAGCTTGTGCATGCTGTGGCCTTTCTGTTGATGTGCTGGTATTTCATTGAGACATTAGCTAGAGTTGGAAGTATGACAGAAATGTTATAATGAACAAGTACAAGTCTAAGGGGATGTTTACATGGCAATGGTTCATGCATGAAGCACTTTGAATGCAAAGGACTTTTCCGTTTTTAGCAGAGCCGTTCTCGTCTAAACGTGGCAGTAAAGGTGCTTTATGGACTGTAGTTTACATATGAAATGTGGATAAGCGGTATATCCATCCACACTGTTTCCCCCCGTTTCTCATATTTCCCATCTGTACACAGTAGATGTAATATGTTAAGAATTTCCCCACCAGTGTTTTATGATAGTATATCATTTAATCTTGCATGTAAACCACAGGGACACACTGTTGATCATATACCTCCTTCCTGCATTACACCACACACGGCCACAGTCTCCCTGCACAATGACCCCCATTTACAGTGCCTGCCTACACACTGTGCTCCAAGTGGAGGGGCATTAACATCGAAAACGCCATCAAAGCTTCAGAGGGATCTCCGAGGAGACGGCAGCTTTACGGTCTGACTGTAGCCGGCGGCTCCGGCTCAGCTCCCTCACACCTCTGCGTGTCAAACAGGCTGCAGGGCGAACGCTGCAAACCAAGGGAAAAAAACGGAGGTGGGATGGGTGTTACACGGTCTTTATATTATATTAGAGTTCATTCATGAGTTGGAAGGGAGGAACGTGCCAAGAGTTGGCAGGAAACTGTTCGACTAGCTTCCATTCACTCCCCCCCTCACTCTCTCTGGAGGCTGCAGCCTCTGTTAGTGATTTAACAGGGTACACGACCTTGGGGAAACTGGAAACAATGTGGGGCAATATGGGAAAAATCAAAACATAAGTCAGGTAGAGCAACACTGTAGGTTATGCAAACACATCCTGCTCACACTGTCAGCGTAATTTATCGACAGTCAGTTAATGGTTAAGTGTTGTTGGTGAGCACATGGTGAAACTGCGGGAGGTTTGCCTACTCTCATTCCATACATTGTAAATTTACTACTGCGTGAAATTTAAGCATCAGAATAAAAAAGTTTTATCGCAATGTGAGATAAAAAAACAGTAAAACCAGTATTTTTTCACCTCTTTATTTTCCTTAATTTTAGGCATTTTATACGCTCTATTTTTAGCCATATTTTTATAAATATTATTTCAATGGGATTTATTTTCCATCAGCATTCTGTGTGCTCTATTTTTATCCTTATTTTTTATCGTACTTTTACTGTTACTATTAAGTGAGTTTCATCCATGTGAAGCTGCATTCTATGTAGTCTTTTCTGACCTTATTTTACTTTTATGGGTGGGTTTTATTATGCCTTTGTCTTTTCATGTGAAGCACTTAGTGCATGTAATTTCTTTGTAAAGCACACTGGGCTGCATTTCTTCTATGTAAGGTGCTATTCAAATAAAGTTGTTTTTTTTTTCAAATCAACAAAGAAAACATAATAAACCCTATCCCGAGTGGCTGCCTCTCCATCACATCTGGATCCATTCACCAAAATGTTCAATGGTCTCACTGTTTACAACACGCCCTCCTTATGGTAGGCAAGCTTTAATGAATGAACAAATAAAAGCAAGGTCGTGTCTATCTCTGGGTATATCCTCCACGGTACAGGTGCATCAGGGTGAAGGCTGAGGGCCGGGAGATACGGTCTGGATCTGGCCAAGGCTACTGATGATAGAACAGCCTGTGTGTGTGCGTGTGTGTGTGTGCAGACAGAGATAGTAACAGCTGAGTGTGTGCGCACCACCTGTAGCCACTTATCATCTCCCATCTGGCCCCTGGAGGACAGACGGAGGAGGCACCTGACTCACCCAGACGGCGCAGCGAGGGGAGCCTCTCGCTGGGGCACAGTGACCAGGGAGGTTGGGGGGGTCAGGGGATGGAGGGAGGAGACTCTGGACACATGGAGCCAGTTTGCCTCGCTAAAAGCTAGTGTCATGTCTGCAGCATCTCTACCTTGTCATTATCTGTCCCTGCATGCCCTAATTTCAGCCCCCATGGCTCTCTGGGACACCTATAATGATGGCAGTGCAGAGGGGAGGGCTGGTGCCAGTGGAACAGGCCCCAGGGCCGGCGACGGCGCTGGTGACTCACGCTATAACAAGGAGTGATGAGCACGCAACGTAGCTGGACTTTCAGATGCAAGACACACCGGTAAATTAGAGGCTGGTGTAAACATGCACGTAAACCTCTGCCTCCGCCACCAGCTGCCACTCTGCTGATACATAATTGGCCCAGGATCATGGCCCTTAGCCCGGGGACCTGAAGGGCCCCTCTGGGGTTACAAATGTGTGTGAATGAGGTTCCGAGCGCCGTATCCAGGACTAATTCAAAGCTCTACTGAGCCCAGCGCCCCACCAGGCGCTGCACTTTAATGTCAAGGGGGCATGGGCGGAGCCTACGGCGCGGCGTGCAATTATCAAGCATGATGGGACACGGAGAGAGGAGAACATCTGGCGCTGGTGGACGGGGGCGGGACGCACCTCCAGCCTCTCTCCCTCCCTCTCCTCCTGCACAGGAGAGGCTTTACTTTGATCTCCAGCTGGAGCTGTCTGCCATGCCTCTCCAGATCAATCACACCGATGCAGCATTAGCTTAGCCCTCGTCATACTGTTCTGTGCTCAAGCTTCAGGTTTTCTGGGCTAAATGTGTGCTCTGTGTTCACCTATTAACCCCGCTCCTGCTGCAAACAGCCCAGCATGTCCCCATACCTGTTTTCCCCTGCTGCAACGTGTCCTACCGTCTGTCGGGATTTCCTAATTTTCCCACTCGCAGACAGACAGGCAGACTCCCAGGGACTGGGAACAAGTAGGAGCAAAGTGGTTTGATTTCTTTTGAAAAAGAAAGGCAAGAAGCAATGACCTGAAAATGAGCTTTAAAAAAACAGACAGAGAGAGGGAGAATAATTGGAAAATTATATTAAAATATAGGTGAAAATATTGAGAATTACATTCATCAAAATTATGCATTTAAAGTTACATTGCAGAAAAAATATATTATTATTATTATTATTATTATTTTAGCTGGATTTTTTCAATCATTTTCTATTTTTGCTCGGTAGATTTTTTGTTTGTTTTTTAACTTTCTTTTTTGTGTTAATTTATTTTCAGGTGATTTTCTTGTAACTCTAGTTTTTATTATTATTATTATTATTATTATTATTATTATTATTATTATTATTATTATTGTTATTATTAATATTATTATTATTATAGCTAATATTTCTTTCTCTCTTTTTTGGTTGGTTGGGTTTTTGTTTTTTTGTTTTTTTACTTTTTTTCCCCTGTAGGTCTAACTTTTCTTAATTTTTTGCCAGTTATGGGGTCATTGCACACAAAGTTGCTCATTGCCTTCTTTCCATGGCTTTGAAATAAAGCAAATTTGCTCAGGTTTCAAAGGGTTAACTTAAAAGTCCCCTGCACTGTAAATAATTTTGGACATTTCTCACTGAGGAATAATTCAAAACAAACTGCTCTGTCATTAAGACAAAGGCTGTTTATGCTTCAGAGGCTCTCGCTATAATTAATTCTGATCTAATGACACAACACATGGCGTGAGGTGAGTCACTGAAAGCACAACATTGACTTAACATCTCACTATCTGTTTACACGGCTAATCTCTCATGTCTTCTAACAATTAGAGCTGTGAAAACACGCCGAAGACTCAACAGACGGACGAGGACATGTGTTCGCCAGCGAGGAACGCCACCTTGTCATGTTTAGGATATTATAGAGCCATGTGACATCATATTCCTGACTCGCGGGCATAATGTCCTTTGTCCAATTAAGGATGTTTTGGAGGAAGGTAATGGAAAACGGATGTGTCCTCTAAAAACAAAAAAGAAACAACAAAAAGGAATGGCTTAATTGGAAAGTTAAACAAAATAGTTCAGTAAATCTCTGTGGCCTCTTTGAAAAGGGGAAGTTTCAATCGAGAGCAGGAACGCTTTTGAATTAAAGAAAAGAAAAGCCATAGAAAACCAAAGGGAAACTTTTAACAAAGTCGGCGTACCAAAGGCCTAAAGCCATACCATAAGCACGTCACTGATGTCATCCCGATGGAAATGCAATATATATGTTTTCCAAAACCCACAATGTCAAGAAACGAGGATTTATGCCCTCTCACTTTGTTGTGTGCAAATCAAATTGTATCCGATGACGAAAAGCACTGTCTTCCTTTCCTTCCTCTCGGTTGCCCGGTGCCCAGAATTGGAAGGCATTACAAACAGATGTTGCACGAAGATGTTTGGAGCACATTTGTCCACATGGGGCCCCTCTGGTAACAAAGAAAAATGAATTGAATTATATGATATTTCTTTTAATAGGATTCACTGGGAGCTTTTCAAAGCCTCTGTCTCGAGAGGACATTTTCATTGGAGAAGGAAATCATACGCCTTTGAAATACCAACCAACACGGGGCAGTTATGAGGGAAAGAAGTGGTTATTTTGGTTTAGATACAGCATTTTTGACTCTTCTAGCAGACAATGGATTCCTGATACTTTGACTTCGGGACTGTGCCCATGAGAAAACACCAAACTCTTGATTTAAATCCCTTAAAAACTCCACACTATGGTTACTGTGTTCTAACCGCCACAAATAACGTCTTTCACTTGTCTTTCTTTCTTCTCTAAATATGGGTTTGGGAGTTTCTCAGCTTTCAACAGCTAGCTTGAGGCACGTTGAAAGAGCATTTCTTGCCGCCACTCCCCACCTGGAAATATACCTCCAAATGACATGCACAGCAGTTTACGTCATCCTTCTCCCAGAGAGAGAGAGGTAACAGGCCTGCAGGTACAAAGTGATCTATATTAGGTGAATAAATAAATAATTATATAAATAAACTGTGTAAAAAATGTAGCTTAAATCAACAAAGAAATGTGGGAATCATTAAGAAATCCAGCCTCATTTAGAATCATATGTATTTTCATCTGAATTAATTTTTAAGCATTCATTTTCTGCTACCAAAATTAGCTAATTAGTGCTTGTTAATAACAACAATGCTAAAGTAACTGATTCAAGGTAGTAAAATACTGCATCCTTACTTTTGTCCATCCAAAACCACTTATCCTAGAAGCTATTCTGCAAAAGTACCTAAGTATCCTTCAGACTTTTATGTTGTGTAATAATCCACAGCCCATCTTACCTTTAGCCAGTTTTAATCTTTATTTAGTTGAGATAGTTCAGTTATATTGTATATATTTCATAATTTATTCATGTATTTATTTATTTATTTATTTATTTATTAGCGTTTTATTTAATTGTACAGAAATAATCCATTACAACAATTCCAATTATGCTCACTTTCCTCTTAATAATAATACTAATAATTTACCATTAATGTATAAGAGAAAAAATAAACAAATGAAAAAAAAAACAATAATAAAAAGGAAGGGGGACATTTTTTTCCAAAGATTTACATGATGTGATTGACATTTTGATCATAAGGAAATGTGCCATATTACATTAAAAATTGCGCTGCAGATCTAAGCAATAAACAGCTTGTTTATGACATTTTGAACGCATCAGTATATTGCATCCTGTGAATCTTCTACCTCACATCCTTTTCAGAGAGACACACATTGTTGTGATGCCGCAGCATTTGCAGGGCCTCTGCACCACGTGTAAATCATGTCATTACACTGTTTGAACAGGAGAGGTTAGGCCTAATTACACGCCTGCGGGGCGGCTCAGGGAAAAGAGGCGCCAAGGTGAGCTCCGAGTCTGTTTATGTAACGGAGGAGAATGTGAGGAATGACAAAAGACCTGCGACAGGAACGGGCCGACAGAGGCTTTTCACAAAGGTTAAGAGGCAAGTAGGAGGTTTCCTCGCCATTCCACGCATTACTCTCCGCCAGGCCACGAGAACAGGTTGTGTGAAATGAGAGACACAAAGTTCGTCGGGCACTAAAACACTCCTGTTTGTGGCTGTCACCAAGCCACTAATCAAACAGATCCTCCTTCAGGTCCGCTGTTCCGCATTCTCCTGCCTACCATGTCATTTTGTAGACGACCGTAAAACTTCAATTAATGGCCCCGGCTATTGTTTGCTTAAATCACTGACCTCACCAGGCTTGTATTTGGGACAGGCGTCTGTATGGGACGGGCTTTTATTTCCATTCATACAAAACCCTTTGAAGGCAAATTGGCTTTTTTTTTTTTTTTTTAATTCATTTATGTATTTTCAGAAAAATGGGAGGAAGGTAATGAAGATGAAGAAGATAACCTAAAAATTTGCCAAAAAAAAAAAAAACCAGAAAGTGAAACAGAACAAAAATAAATACAAAAAACTAAATTAAGCAAGCAATAAATGATCTGAAAAAAATTAAAAATCATTATTCTGTAAAATAATTTCAAATATATAATTATGACAATTATGAATATAGTTCAATGGACATTTTTCCTTAGCTTTTAAAAAAAATGTTTCTACATCTACTAATTTCTTTTTTGCTTCTCTTGTTTACTCTGCCAGTAATATTGTCCTCTTTGGTGTTACAGTTTCAGTAAAATTAACTGAATAACTGAAATGTAGAGACTCTTAACAAGCTTACATTGTGAGCATTACGTCCATACTGACAAAAAATTGAGACAGGCCTTTATTTGTCCAAATGTGGCAACACAGGGCTAGTAAAAGGGACTAGGCTTTTATTTGAAGTTTTATGGTACAGTTTGCCTTTGTCTGACCACTCCAATATCTTGACACTGACCCCATGTTCAGTGAGCAAAAATACAGAAAGAGGTTATGTTTCTGTGATATGAGTTGTAACATACCTCAACTCTTAATCTAAGGCTTGTGTAAATAAAGTCTCAGAGCCTGGACCACTTCAAACAGACTCGTACAGTCTGCTCTTTGATCAACACCACTTCACTATTTGTCCAATAATAAAGCAGCGTTTCATCACAGCAACACGATGTTTTTCCTTCCAGTTTCTGCGGCTTATCGCTGAGGGCTCCTCTCGCTGTCTCTCAGGACGGATTCAGGGTCCTCTCAAGGTCACGCAGACATGGTTTAAGCGATAGGGGAAGTGGCACCGGACCAGGAGATAGCCTCGACATACTTGTCTTCCTTTTCCAAGGTTCTGCTGCAGAACAGCAAGCACACAGATAACAAATGAGAGCCTCCGATTATGGAACATGTGTCCACCATCACGCAGACAGAGAGAGAAAGGGAATATGATTACAGTGTTTTTAAAAAAACATTATCACACAGCAAGTATTTGCAGGGAAATATCAAGTGTTGGAAATGCAGACTACACAGAGTACACTCAGTACAACTAAAGTAGACATAAATTGTTAAAATAGTTGTTTTGACATCATTAGATGTTAGAAATATGCTTCCAGTCATGCTGATATTTGGAGAATACCTCGATGCTAAACATATTAAAGTTTCGTCCTTGTGTGAACTGTGAAAAATGTTAAGCGTCCCATATTGTAGTCAGATTTCAGCCTGTTCTCACACCAAACTTATCAAATATCGCTGCTCTATCAGTGCTTTCTGCGTACGAGCGTGATGCCAAAAGCCACTTTCTGGACAGGGTCAGATGAAAACATGCTTGGACAGAACCAGCGAACACAGCTGGGCGGAACCGGTCGCGTGCATATGAAACGCTGTAGGAAGTCGTCAGGTGATTACGTTGCAAGTAACCAAGTAATATAAGGAGCAGAAGTACATTTTTAGGACAGTTGGATCCCACAAACAACTGACTTTTGTGCAGGAGTTCAGAGTTCGCTTCCTGTATGGATAACCATTCAGGGTTAATGTC
Source organism: Plectropomus leopardus (assembly GCF_026936395.1). NCBI lineage: Eukaryota > Metazoa > Chordata > Actinopteri > Perciformes > Serranidae > Plectropomus > Plectropomus leopardus. The sequence goes on from NC_142196.1 coordinate 5,863,212, forward strand.
CTGAATCTGCAAAGCGCAGAAAAATATATCTAATCAATATTTTGTAGTCCTAATAAAACTGATACAGCGCTTTGATTGGCCAGTAAACGTTGTGTCTCTCCAGAAACTCTCTGCTCTCTATGAATCTTTTGTTTGTGGCCCCTCTGCTCCTCCTCACCATCCCCACACTCACCAGGCCTCTGTCCGTCCCCAGGCCCCGGCCCGCTGACACTGGGGCCGGGTACGGCTCGGCTCGGCACCGCTCTGTCCCTCTGAACCCGAGAGGACTGTCCCGGACCCCGGCGCGCACACAAAGAATTCATTGAAAGGCAAAAAGCGAGGGAAGACAGTTTCTCAGGAAGAGGACAATGGGCGTTCTCCTCCATTTGGCTCACCCTTTCATCCTCGGACGTCCACAAGAGACGCAATTGTTTGGACACTGCGATATGGGGCAAAGCTTCAGAAGACGCATCGCTTTTAATTAACTGTTGGTAATGATCTCATTAATGGGGGCTGAGTGGGTTCCCTGGGCCCAGCGTTTTGCTCAGGGGTGAGTCTGGGGTCAGCGTTCTGAAGGCCCCACGCTAACCGACAAAACATGGAGGAATTTGTCCTGCCGCCACGGTGCATCAGCTCAGACGCTGTCAGACTGCACCGCTTCATTCAGAAAAAAAGGGAAATTATCTTTTTACATCAGTTAAACAAACAGTCAGGGGTTACATTCTTCACAGAGAGCTTCTACACCAGTTTTCATTCAGACTCTTTACTTCTTGTTGACTTTTTTCAAAAAGAGGAGCATAAAACTTCATAGTTTGATGTGTAGGGCCACTGACCAAGTGTTAAATGTGTTTTACAATATTGGAGTGAGAGTGTGTTGAATAAAGTTTGTCTTTTTGGTTCAGATTCTTGAGCCTCTGTGTTATTTTATAATCATCATAAGTATAGTTTATGCCTTTATTCTCAGTGCAAAAGCTCAGAAAAATTGATCCTTTTCTTTTCTTTTTTGCTGTGCAGTATTCATGATAAAAGAGAATAAATTGACATGCAAATCAATTTGTTGAAGAGAAACGCCCTCAGTGTGTAAAGGAATGTCATGTCAAGTTTCCTGGTTTTTTTTGTTTCTTTGTTTGTTCTTTAATGTCTTCTCATTTAGTGCTACCTTCACTTCCTGCGTTTTCCCGCCTTTGTTGATGACCTCATGTGTGTCACCTGCCTTGTTTCACTCAGCTGTGTGTAGTTGGTAATCAGCTCTTGTGTATTTAAAGCGTAGTGTTTCCCACATTCAGTCACCAGATCTTCTTTGTGGCCATGGCGTGTTCATGCTCTCCAGCTGGTTTCTTGTGTTTGATTCCCTGATTTTTGGCTCTTTGTGGATTTCTTGTGTGATTTCCCTGAACTGACTTTTCTGCCTCCACTGATGTGATGACCCCTGATCCCCCAAGTAAATCTGATTAGCTGTCCCTGGTGTTTGCTGCTTTTCTCTGCAGCTGAGTTCCAGTTTCATACTAAATCATGAAAATAGTTTGGAGCAGGCATGTCCAAAGTCTGGCACAAGGGCCAATCGTGGCCCACAGATCGATTTTAAGCCACACAATACTGGTAAATAGAGCAAGATAACTTTGCATTTCATCTGTATCTCACTATAACAGCAGCACTGTCAAAAAGGCTGTAAACATGCACCAAGCAGGAGCTAATGTGTTTTTAATAAACAGATGGTAAACAAAGGTATAGTTACCTAGCAGCAGCCATGTCCACAGCAAAGAAAAGTGAAGTCAGAAACAAGGGCTGCACTTTTAGGATAGTTTAATCTCATTTTTATGTGATTTATTTTTTAATAACCCATATGATGCATGATGCTGGCCATCTAATCTGGCCCCCATTAAAAACAAACAACAAACTTTGAACAGTTAGAAGTTATGCAGAGTAAAAAAATTTTATCAGCCTTTACAACTTAGCAAATGACTCAGATTCTCTGACTGGTGATTCTCATTCTTTTTTCTTCCTTTTTTTAAACATACATAAAAATGTTGCTTTTTTTCTTGGTTTCAAATTTAATCTTAATTTATTACTCCAAATTGCAACTAAAAGAAAAACTACAAAACATAATAATTTCATCCTGAAACAGCACCTTCAGAGAACCATCACTCTCTCTCTCTCTCAGGAATAATCATTTTCTTTGTCGGGGCTCAGCAAAGAAATCTTAACAAATACTTTTGCAGTCAGCATTGGAGTGCTATCGGTATTTGGTTAACTTTTTATGTATTTCCCCAGAGTGATTCTGAGACATTTGATGAATATGGACTGCTGGGGATACTGAGGAGGGGAGGTAAAGGAGATATGGAAGGAGGAGAGAGCCAGGACAGATAGGAAAAGACAAGGCTGAGACTGAGGAGGACAAACTGTGGGGATTTTTCGGAGGAGTGTTCGAAGTCTTATCTCCAGACAGGCCAAAGGAGCGGCTGGCTTCCCCAGGGACAAATCTTAACCCCTCCTATCCGTCCGCCTCATGCGCACTGACCTAAGATATCCCTGTGTGTGTGTGTGTGTGTGTGTGTGTGCGCTCTCACATGATTGCCTGCATCAGTGTGAATATTCACATGCATCCATGTACTTTGAACAGGGAGAAAAAGGGGGATTTTGTTGTTTATGTGTTCTAAGCTTATCTCATGGTGCAGAGTGTTCAGTGTGTCTTCCTCCAGGGTTTGTCCTCGTCTTGTATCCCCGTGTTTCCCTCTGCAGGACGCCTTATCTTCCATCAGAGAGGTCACACTGGTGCCTCTGTGTGCCCTCGGCATATCATAATCAGTTGCACAGAAGCAGCATACCGCTGTCTTTGTTGGTCTCAATACCAATGGGAAAAAGAACCCATGCCAGACTTTTGTGCAGAGTGAGGGGTTTTTGTTTCAGTTTCAGTAGAGGAGCCACACATAGAGACAAAGACTTAATTATACCATACGAAATAAAGACCCAACACCTGAAGGTTTGATGGGTGTGGTGAAAACACTGAATCAATGGGTGTGGCTACACCAGCTCTAATTATGGGATAATAGTGTGTAACGCTGAAGTCTGCTTTGATAATAGAGCAGCTTGGTGACATGTTTAAGAATTCGTCCTCCGCTCAAAGACTTTTAGCCTCGTGCATGCACAATGGCAAGTCTTGCTTTGCTGAAATGTGTTTTACAATCTTTCATGAAGAAAACAACAGTTTGGCTCCACAGAGCTTCTGTAATCCAGGGTCCAACCTCAATGTGAATATACATGGTACCGGTCCCAGTCACAGAGCTTGTTGGTGTTGGGGTTTGGCTCTTGAAAACATGCCCAAATAAACATCCAGCTAAAAACTGGTTTACAAAAATGGGTTTGGGAACCTTCAAAGTGCAATGACTGATTGGAGCCCCAGGTAAAATGAAAGTGTACCTATTCAACCCCGTCTTCTGAAAAGGACATACTGCACAATATACAAGTAATTTGCATTTGAAGATATGTTTGATAAGAACTGTAATACTACCTGAATCATGTTTTTTGATCAATATCGTGTGGTAATGTGCTGGTCATTTATATGAAGCATATCTGCAGAATCCTGCCAACAAGAATTATTCATACTTAATGTATCGCTTTGCTTTTTGCCCACATAGACCTCCAAATTTCTAGTTTTTCTGTCCAATTGTTCCAAAAACTAGGGGCCTCAGGAACCTCAAGGCCCATATGTGCATTCCTGTTAGTTTTTCTGCATCTGAAAAACCATGAGGATTAAGTTAATAGTCTGATAACGGAACAAAAACCGGCTTTGTTTGAGAAGTAATTGTCGTCCTTGAACAGCGCAGACATCCAGCGCTGTTCTGTGTAGATCACTGATGTGTGACTGTGATGTCATGTACGTAGAAGACAACCAGAGGTGGAAACAAAGATTAAAAAGTGCCTGTTTCCGAAGTAGAATCATTTTTCTGAGATTTTATACATATGGAAACAAGCAGTGTATGTTGAAACACATATTATGTATTCTGTTTCCACAAAGCTAGAAAGGCCACCCATGTGCAACTTGAAATTTATGACTGTCCGAACGGTACTTGCTCACCAAATGTGCCATCAACACAAACTGCATGCACTGTAGAGAATATAAATGGCCCTTTATTGTGTGGAGGCTTGTTGTGGACAAGATGAAGCAGCCTCGAGGCGTGCATTGGTCATAGTTCCTGGGCCATCAAAATGTACTATCCACACTTGGTGGGAACGTTTTTGAGGCCAGGGACTCTGCCTGGGAACAACACTGGGATTCTTTTGAAAATGCATGTAAGATGCTTACCTTGCAATGTGCCCTGTGTTTGCATTTGCCACTTAACTGTTCATTTCCAGATTTCCTAGCAATGGCGCCCCAACTAGTGAAAATGATTTGAGGCCAACTTTTCGATCTTTTGTTTAAGTTGTCTCAGAGGCAGTGGTATCTTTTGACACCTGACAGCCAAAGGTTTCCACTGGTAACCAACCATGTTACAACTGTCAGGCTAAATAACACTCCAAAGTTAAGGAACATCTGGCATAGCAACTCTCACCTAAAGAAATCTGGATGAAAATGGGTTCCTTGGGTACCCAAGAGTCTCCCCTAAACCTAAAAAAGCTTGTTTTCAGTAAATGTTTTGTTCCTTACAATGAATGAACTCCCTCAAATTAAAGCTGTATATTTGTCTTTTTGAGGAAAAAGGACAAGCGGCCTATTTAAAGAATAAAGAATCGCCTCATGTGCAGATACATAACCCATTAAAACAGGATTGTTTTGATGTGTTAACACTGCAAAATGTTAACTGTACTATTAGTCTACGCACATCAGATAATTAATAATACTAAAATTCAATTAAGAACTCGAAGTAAATCATCATGCAACGTCTTAACGCTCATATTGACCGACTATACTTCAACAGCAAAATAGAATCCCTGAAATTCAGCTATGGCTTTCGGTTTTGGTGTGCCCCCCCAAGATTTTTAGTGGTGCCACTGGGTCATAGAATAGATTCTGCTTTAGCAAAGGGATATAAGCAAAGGTTTTGATTAGGAACCTTTTGGCCTCATTGAATGGTTTAAATAAAATTAGGGAGTGTAATGCCCCACAATTTATTGTTTAATAAGAAAGAAATTTTAAAATCAACAAAAAGCTATTAGAGTCAAAATCCAAGAGCCAAAACTCAAATGCCAGAGGACAATTTATGTTACATCCTGTTTAAAATCAAATTTTTTTACCATCATAAAAATGTTAATGCCACTTAGATTTCTGGAGTGCTTAAACAAAAGTGCATTCCTGTAGTTAACAGAATAAATCTCTCCTCATCAGAATCAAGGAGCACAACAATAAAAAAAACATTTAAATGTCTTGTTAAAAAGAGAACGCGACTTTTGGCTTAACTCTGGGGGAGAAGTGGCTGGTCGAACCCAAGCGGTCCCGGCAGCAAAGTAAATATATTTGACAAATCTCATGTTTTATGTGTTCTCTCTGCACTGCTTGGGGCAAAACGGCAAACTCAGTCCAAGGCACTGAATTATTCTAAAATTGCTTTTATCGCCATGTCTCGCCGTTTCTCTGTTACTCCATTTAGCGGGGCAGGCTGTGACAGGGATGAATAGACACATTGTTTATTTAATTCATTATCTGGAGCTTTGCCAAGGAGCCTATTACGGCTAATAGACCATTCTGTGGCGCATTATAATATAAACAGAATGTTTTACATGCCCATAAAGACAAAATATGAACGTTCTTATAGCGAGGCTCTAACTGGATCCATATAGGCCGCAGCAGCTCTAAACCCAGAGCAGGGGAGACGCTGGAAGGCATGCTCGGGCTTCTTAGGAGCTTCAAAGGAGGGGCGTTTCCTGGACTTTTAAAGACTAAACACAGGGAGAGCACGCAACATAGCGTGTGTGTGTGTGTTTAGAGTACCTGAGGGCTGCAGATTACACACTTGGACATTGTATGTGTGTGTGCTGTGTGAGTAAATCAGCCTGTGGTCTCAATGAGTCAGTCACTCACTTCTAAGCCCCGCTTTCTAAACATAGTGTGGTGGGCATCCTATGTCAAGTGGTAGGCTAGAGGAAGGAAAGAGGAAGAGTCCCTGATAAGACTGAGATAAACACTTCCAGGCTGAGCCGGTGACAGAGACTCTGAAAGGTCTCACACAATCCAAGCAACAACAGAGACCACAATAAGAGGAGGAGTTGTTACCATTTGCTTGATTAGGTTCATTCCTCCGATCACATCTCATCACTTCAAACACTCTCCACGTCCAGTTTGTTTTTCCCCTACAGGTGCTGCATCTGAGTCAGACAATACTATGGCTCAACTTTTGGCAACGCATCCTAAAGCCGTGGCAGCGTCATGCATGCATGTGTGGTTGCGGTTGTGATCTAATGCATCATCGTAGGCACGGCACGCAACCTGCTGCCACATCCGAAACATCCATGCATCTGGAGAGCCATCCACAGTGCTGAGGACTGCATGTGCTTAAATAGGACCACATCAATTATCATTTATTCATGTATTTCCCTTTGATATCGCCACCTTTTAGTCATACTGTAGTGCAAAAAGTTAGCCTATGATACAAAAAACTACTGAACAGGTGGTTCTCTGTAGGTAGAAAAGACATAAAAATGGTCGAAATGATTTATACTGACTTTTATTTATTTATATTGAAGACTTTTGCTGGTATTTACTAGTTTTATGTGAAAAATGCCTGGATATTTTAAGAGAAACAGGATGTCATAAATCAGATTTACCCCAATTTAACAAAACCACACATTCAAAAGGATTAGACGTTTCCTGAGAATAACAACAGTTTACAGTAAACAAGGTCACAAAATGCCTCAAGTGATAGAGAGTCCAGAGAAGAATGGGAAAAGAATGCAAATAAGATATAATTATGCCTGAGTCACTTTCAAACAAAAAAAGAAAGGGGAAGAATTAAAAGAAGCAGTGTTGGTGCTGTGCATGTCAGTTTAAAAAAAGTATTTTTTTGTTTTTGTTAATCAAATCTTCTGCTTATAAAGTTTCTGACAAATCAAAAATCAAGAACTTACGAGTTATTGTTTAAAGCTGCGTTAATTGAACATCACCAAACTATGGCAAATTTAAATCCAATATTCACTTTCTTTTTAGGTGGACTGCCTATTGTTCAAAAGCCATTGGTGGATTATTGAAGCGGCTAATCAGCACAGGCCTCTTCTCGTGTACTGAAGAAGAACGCTGGCCTTCACCTGAAAAATATCAATAATATCAACACATACTGATCACAAAGAGACTCACAATGAGCATGAAGAGACCCAAAAAACCACAAATGTGCAAGAGAAACTACTAAGAGAGACATCATAACATCAAAAAAAGGCAAAACAACCAGACGAAAATGACTACAAAGAGAACACAACAAAACAAAAAAGACAAAACTGTCCTCTGATGTCTGAATACACCCCAGGGCAATTTCGTGCCTCTTTCAATCTCTTTATTCCTCTTTTCCATAACTCTGGCTCGTGCTCGCTCATTTGCTGCCAGTTCCAATTTGCTGTTTGTACACCCGCAGCATTCATGTGATTACAGAGACCGTACATGCTATAAGTTTTGCGAGTTGTGATGCCCGATTGTGAAGCTTTGTTCGAGTCTGATTTTGATTACATTTAGGGAAATGAGAGCTGGATAGAGTGCCTGGCTGACACAGGGCACTCAGTGACATAAAGACAATGGTATTGCGTGTGTTGGATGGAAACCTCACAGGCTGTATGGTTTGTTTTCAGCCGCAGAGTTGTTTTTCAGAAATAAGAGGGACAGCAATTGTAGGTTTAACACTTCCCTCCTTCCCTCTAGCACACACAGACACATGCAGATATGAGGGTTATCTAGAGTTGTGTGTGTGTGTGTGTGTGTGTGTGTGTGTGTGTGTGTGCATGTGCATGTGTGGTCAAGTGAGTGTGGCCCCTGTCTTTATCTCCATGGTACTCTTGAACAAAAAAAGAAAGAATAAAAGCATGTTTGCTTTGTGTTTGTGTGCATGTACTTTTGTGTGTACTATATGTATTGAAGAACGTGTGTGCATGTTTGTCTGTATCACATTGTGGGGTCCACCGTCTGATAGCACACTGCATGGGCCTTTGTGTGTACTGTATGTATTGAAGAGGAACTAGTGTGTGTGTGTGTGTGTGTGTGTGTGTGTGTGTGTGTGTGTGTGTCTGTGTGCTGCTAATGGCTTCAGTGTTAGTTGTTGAAGGCCTCTGTCTAAACATCCCTCTGGGGTTTCTCAGTGGACAACATAAACACTGTTTACATAATGAAGAGCTGGAAAGACCCCCCCCACACACACACACACACACACACTCACTTCAGCACATACCTCCCCCGTCCTTTTAGCGCCTATACGACCACAGCTCCACCCAGAAAACACCACTCAGAGAATCTAAATGATGAATGTGCAAGATGCTCTAATTAACACACACCTACGCTTACATCCTAAACACACGTACACAAGCCCCGAGTAGTTCAGTAGCTGAGTGTTTGTACACAAACTGCCGTCTGCTGGTGGGAGATGCTAATTGAACGGCCGCGCCCTCCTCTAAACACCCCTCGTCTTTCATTAAGCAGGCCTCCTGGTGAGTCCAGCGAACAGCACTGTAAATATTTGCCCACTATCTGTCTCCACTCCTCTGCTGACATGGGCATTTGTTGAACCCCACACCCCACCCCCCGATCACTTCCCAGTACCATCCCTCCATCTCTTTCTTCTTCTGCTGCTGCTTTTTCGTCCCTTCTCTTCTTCTACAAACAGAGAATGAGAGCGAGGAGCCGGCAGGACAAACAAAACGCTTAGGGTAAACAGTCAAAGAGCTGCTTGTTAAGCTTAAACACGTCATGCACACTGCTGAACCATCAGTGCACGCACATGCACGCACACACACATTGTGGACAGAGCAGCTGCACTAAAATGAACACTACACTTATTCACATCATGAAAACTTACTTGTTTTCTGCTATTTGGGCCTTTCAAGGTTTGAAAGTGTACCTCATAATTGGTAAAACAAAGATTCTTTTGATTTTGTTTTGAAAGTGTCCCTCAAACTGATGCGCACAAGATGCGAACAAGAAAATCCAAATTAAAAAACACTGGAATCACAAAGATTTCACCTGATAACCGTGGTACTAGTTTTTGGTTTTCACTAATGCAGCATGACTGAGAACAATTTTAAGAATCATGATTAAGTATTGTTTTTGAGTGATTGACACTTTTTGATTATTTCCAATTTTCTCCATTTTTGAATTTAGATTTCTTAGCGTTGAATGATGGGAATAGGGATCACATTGCTTTTCACCAAAATCTGCCTACCAAACACCTGTGGGAACCTAGACTTTAAGCATGTGCACCTCTATGTTCACACACTGAAGACTATTGTATGTAACGACAACCTCAGTAAAGCCACCACAAAGCCAACAAATGAAGCCAACTTTGAAGTCCCAAATACTGCAGTTCCACTAATGGCCACTTGAGGCTGCCTCCAAAAGTCCAAAATGCCCAACTTTACAGCAGAAATAAAAATTATTACAGCAAAAAGGTTTAGATATCTGTAACTCATTCAAGACAACTGTATGGGAGGTGAATTTTATGTAACGCAAAGTTTACATTTTATTAAAAGCCTGAACATTATGGTTAATTATGGGCGTGACTTTGTCCATGATTGTGTGCATGTGCATGAATCATAGCATTGCTTTTCTCCCTGTTGGCCATGCAGTTGTTGGTTTAGTTCAGTCACCAGGAAACTGACTTTGTATTAATGTGAATGATTTGTAAGTGTTTGAACTTCAAAGTGTAATAGATGTAAACCCTATAATGTTCATGTTGGGCACCTCAGGCTTTGACATCATCCTGCTCTGCTGGAATGGAAACAGTGAGTTTATGAGCACCAGCGTCACTGCTTGCTACATGCAGAAGCTTCCTATGGGCTGAATACCTGGCATGCTCAGCCGTTCTCTAATATTCTGTTAATGCTCAGTACGTGCTAAGCTGGAATTGTGGTTTGGTTACTAGCAAAGACTGAAGTCTGCAGAACTTTATCTGTGCATTACAGCACAAGATGTACAGAGCCCTCTCTGTGGATCACGGCCCACAAGAAGTCCCAAATCCCATAATGATTTATAATGTCAAGTAATGACACTTCTTAAACCTTAAATGAGGCCTCAACAAATGTAATGGTCCTGGACATTCTTTCTTTAACATTGTAAAGAGCCTTCAGGCTACTCTCACACTTAACCTCCTTATACCATTCACTCCGCACCACATGCAAATGCTCACCTCAGTCTGTGTCTATGTAAACGTCAGGGATCTATGTTTAGGCCATTATGAGCTGGCGCTGGAGCAGAGCCCTAAGGATAAAATGAATTGAGAAACCGAGGGAAGATGAGAGGTTTCTCAAGGTTGGAACAGCTCAAATGACAGGGTAATGGGACCTACAAAAGCTGTCCCAGACACTTAAAAAGTCTGAGAGCGGTGGCAGAGGATAGAAGTTTGTCCACAGTTGATGTTTTTAAAAATGCCATTGTTTAGCAACGCTGGAAACTTGACAGGAGTTTGAGCTTTAGGCAGCGAGGAGAATCTCTTTTTCTCCCTGTGTTGTGCTCCCTTTCTCTATGTCTTAGAGTCAAGTTTAGGTTTAAACTTTATATAGGCTAGACAGTGGTGCAGGACCTGCAACCCTAAAACCCAGAAGTGAGTTTGCATTTTTGTACTCCCAGTTTCCTTGTCTCAAAGTCAACATTTTTGAAATGTGTTTTTGGTGAGATGCTGGGAATAAGGTCTGTGTTTAAAACAATCTTGAGAGACTTTCAAGTCTTACTCTATGACATAGAATATGCCAGTAGATATCCAACTCATACATTTTGTAGCGTTTTTATGTCTCAAAAATGACATTTGCTAACAAGGGGCTAAATAAGACTAAAGAGCTTCATCACGCCTCGTTGCAGTGGTGACGTTAATGGCTGATAAGCAATGCTATGTGGATCTGTGGAAAAACTGTATAAACACTTACTTAATTGACATTTATGGGGGATAAGTATAATACTCCAGTTAAGAGTTCAGCAGATGCAGATGTGCTTTATTTCACAAATTTGTCCAAAAGGAGGGATTTTTCTATACACAAAGTGAAAAGAATTCAAACTTAACTTTAAAGGCTTTGATGAAGTGAGCAGTTATTGTATTTTGGGCGTGACACATCCCCACAATATTAAAAAATGCTCACATTAAGTTTCTAAAAACTTTCTGCCATCCAAGCCCTCGATGGTAGAGGGTAGAGATAGAGATGTAGATTTAAAATAGTCCTCTTCCTATGTTAAACAGGTGATTAAGGCCCTGCTTTGATGTCAACCCTCCCGAGGTCTGAGATATTCATAGATGTGTCCCACTGTCAAATCCAGTTCTATCCAAAAACCACAATGGAGCTGAGAGCGCAGAGCTTCTGCTTTAAGTCAGCATTTCTTCGTTGTCTCTCAGTAGTCAGAAAGTCCCGTCGAGCTGGTTGAAACCAGTTTCAGGTTAAATGACAGGTCTGGAGCTGCTGGAATTACACTGTTTGGTAGAAAGCTTCTGTTCCCGGAAAATTATGGCAGAAACTAACTGTCATTGTTCAGTGGGTTCATGTTGTGAAAGGCGTTGTGCAGAGCTAGTGCTTCCTCAGGTTTACTATCCGCAGGGAACAGCCCTAATGAGATAATGGTCAACCATCTTCATGTTCTCACGCCTGTGTGTTTGTGAAGAGGAGGGAAAAATGCAGACGAAACTTTGAACTCAGCACTGAAAACCAGTTGTTCTCCCTCAGCTTTCTCGGTGTGTGTGTGTGTGTACGTGCATGCACCAGTGTTGTGTGAAGGCTTGTCACCAGGTGCCTCTTCTTAGTTCTTCAGTGCTGCTTACAAACACTAATTACCGTGGTGAACCATTCCCAGGCCGGAGCGAAGTACGCATTATCATGACAGCAGCGCCTCTGGCACTGTACCATGGAAAACAACAGCAGGGAGAGAAATGTGTCCAACAGAGGTGTCAGAAACTGCAAGATGTTTGATTGGGCCTTTTACAAGCTCATAATACAGCAGAGCACCTTGTAATGTTTCCAGATAGTCCATGAGCAGATCAGGGAGGAAAATGCTGGAGGAATGACTTTAAACTAATAGGACAACCTAACAAGAACTCAGGGCACTAATCCGTACATGATCCCGCAACAAATTAATCCCAATGTTTTGTCCAATAAAAATGAGCAAGCAGATTACATTTAAGGCCTGTTTTCTCTGCACAAACTTTTCTAAAATCCAAGGGACCATTTCAGGAACTCAGCAATCTTATCTTTAGCTGCATTTCCACCAAAGGCTTTCGGTAAAGTACCTTTGGAACCAAAAGTATCCCCCAAGAAGAGGTACCTAGACCCTAGATCTGTGTAGTGCTTCCACCGCAGACAGTATTCTTACATGTGAGTGGGGTTTTTGTCACTCGCTGCTGCGTCCAGCAGCCCTCACTGTATTTTCTTGTTCACGGGTGATACAGAGTGAAGTCTACACCCCGTTTATCGTCCACAGAATGAGTTGCAAGCTGGACGAAGAGACTCTCTCAATGGAATATTTAAAAATAACAGGTTTCTGAACTGACTCCTTGTCAGGCAAGACCAATGGTTTAGTGGCACCAGAACACACTGAACAAAGCTGTGACTCGTTTTTTTCTCCAAGTGAGGATTAGAAAATATGAGTTAACACAATCCGGTTGCACAGAATCTTGAAGATCCACTCATTACTAAAAGTGCATGTCATCCAAGACAGACAATTAAAACAGTCCAAATGGTCAAAGCTCCCTTATTGAAATTTAAGGTGTGTTGATGGATTCATGTCAACATTGCAAGTACACGTTCCACCTTCAAAGTGTTAATTCTCGCATGAGTAATCAACTGCCTGCAGTGTTTCTAGCTTTACCTTTCAGTACCGGATCTGTGTGCTAGGTACCCCAAGCAGAGGGGTGACCAAAAATGGGGATGGTTCAGAAGGTACTAAAGGTACCATTCACAACTTTTCACAAAACACATGAAATTACGTACCAAACTTAACTGAACCAAAACCAGGGTCTAAAGCATTCCTCCAAAGTCCCAGGATCTGCTGCACCAGGGGTTCTTAAGGGAAAAGTCTGACTTTTTGAGGTCTTTAATTATTGGTTTTCTGGCAGTCTTACATTTGTACAGTTAGTATGATGCTATAGCCAGCAGCTGGTTATCTTAACACAAAGACTGTAAGCAGAGGAAACAAAATCCAAATACCAGCTCCTTTATAGGAGGACAACACAGAAGTTAACACTTTGGTTCCCTCTACATAAAGCTAGTGGTTCCATTTTGCATTATTGCAGAAAGTAAAGCTCTGTGGCAAACAAAAGTTAATGATACTTTTAGGTGAATTGACCCTTTAGTTGTACGTACAAGCAGCTGCGTCTTCTTCATCAGATCCAAACTGACAACTCCTGTCTATAGTTACACAGACAGGCTTAGGACAAGTCTGTGGTGAAAGAGGTACTGTATGACTCCTTCAGAAGGGATTGCTGACCCCACCTTTATTCACATGATGTCACAGCATAATACCGTCTAGTAGATCACTTCAGTGCTGTCCATCCTCACAGAGATCATACAAAGATCAAATATTTACTAGATTTAATAATATTGTTGGTTAGCTGGTGGACTCTCCCTGCTCTCTACCTCCTGACTGTTGGATGGCATTTACTTAAACCCAAATAATGACTTGATTCAATTAAGCCTTGAACTATTACACATAATTTGGTAGTGAATGAGGGAAAACACAGACAGGGCAGACATAATCTCGCTCTGCTCTGACGCCTCACGTATAATCTTTACCACAGTGAACAACAAACAATGTAAGCCTTTTATTTAATGTCTGTATGTCTCTGAGAGTGTGCACATGAGAGTGTGAGTGCATGTTTGAAAGGATATACCATATATACCGACCCCCAGACACACATTCATATCGCCAAATCACCCTCAACGCCAAATTGATCTCATAAACTTGCATGCAATTACACTTAGTTTTGGCGTCTGTGGTAGCAAATTGGGGCATGGAATTTATATGAATTCACTAACAGAGCTAAACACACACACACGTAAAAAACTTCCAGCTACCATCTCTGCATCCCCCAGCATCTCACTGTGTGGTACGTCCTCTCCTGAAAACTCATAAAGCTGTGGCTTCGTCGAAAAGACTCGTTACATTTTCGAGCCTCGTCAGCACCCCTGCTAATGGCAAACATAAAATTGCAACTGTTTCTGGTGGGGCAGAGGTAGCTGCCAATGGGATTATGAGTCAAGGATGAAGAAAGGAGTGATTCCTCAGTGCTGGTGAATCATCGCGGAAGGAGAGAAATTTGAACTTTTATTACTTGAAGCCGCTGGTGTGTCACTATTATGTTTGGATCTGAATGTAAACCAGGATAAAGATGAAAACATAATTAACTTGGGTGTTTTTATACGTCAACGGAGCTCTGAAGCATTATGTTTTCAGTTTGTCCGTCCATCCCATTCTTGTGTAATTTGGCACAAACTTCCACTCTGACTCAAAGAACTGAATGATTGAACTGAACTGATTTTTTTGGTCATAGGTCAAAATTCAAGGCCACTGTGGTCTTGTCTTTCTTACTCTTGTGAACATGATATCTCAAGAACACTGAGGGAATTTTTTTGAAATTTAGCATAAACATTCATTTGGACTCAACAATTAACTGACTACATTTTGGTTGTAGTTGGTCAAAGGTCAAGGTTACTGTGACCTTGTGTCCGTCTCATTCTCATCAACCAATATATCAAGAAGGCTTTTGAGGAGTTTCCTCAAATTTGCCTCAAACATCCAACTGGACTTCATGATAAATAGATTGATAGATGAATTGATAGATTGATTCTTTATTGTCTGTCTCGAGTAAAAACAGAAATTCATCTTTAAAACAACTCAATGAAGCATTAACACATAATTAAGAACCACACCCAGGCACACTGACTAAAACACATTCAACAACAGTTTAACCAACAGTTTAAACAAAAAAAGTGCAGTCGATGTGTTCTTATTTAGGGCAGTTATCGCAGATGGGATGAAGGATTTTTTGTAAATGTTTTTCTGGGCCAGCGGGGTTCTGTAGCGTCTGCCTGATGGCAGCAGCATGAAGGAGTGGTGCAGGGGGTGGGAGGGGTCCCCAGTGATGAGGGTGGCTTTCCTCATCACTGAGCACCTGTGCAGTTCACAGAGAGGATGTCGAGATGTTTCAGTTATTTTGCTGGCTTGATTTATTATCCAGGAGAGTTTTGCTTTATGTTTGGCAGTGAGAAAGTTGAACCAGGATGAGATGTTATAACTGAAGATGGATTTAATGAGTGATCTATATACCAGAGTTAAAATATCTTTGCTGATGTTAAAAGTTCTCAATTTTCTGAGCAGGTGGAGACGCCGTTGTGCCTTTTTGTAGACAGAGTCTACATGTTCTCTTAAGAACACCTTGAGGGAGTTTCCTCAAATTTGGCACAAACATCCTCTTGTACTTAAGGATGAACTGATTGTAATTTGGTGTATCAAAGGTCACTGTGACCTCACAAAACATGTTTTTAGCCGTAACTCAAGAATTCTTACACTAATTATGACATAATTTCACACAAATGTCTTAAAGGGAAAAAATGAGGAAGTGATGACGTTTTGTATCCAAAAGATCAAAGGTCAACTTAACTATGATATCATAATGCACCGCAAAAACACTTTTCTGGCCATTATTCACCATCATTAGTCAGGAACAGAAGGGGAGACATTAATCTTGGGCGTGCACCTTGAGACTGTGCTGACTGGATAAATCTTCTTTGGTGCAGGGCTGAAGATGTGTGTGTAGCATCTGTGTTTTCACAAACATGAATGTAACTGTAAGTGCAACTTGACTGGTGCACAGAGGCTTACAACCGTGAGGCGGTCATGCAACTATGAAATTCTACATTACATTTTTCAAAGATCCTAAAGGTGATGTTGTCAGTTTGGTGATATTGCAATGTCTGTTTTCAACAGGCCTCATTTTGTCCCCGTCTGAATAGCCCAGTGTTTACCATACTCCGATGCATCTGTTTCAGAGTTTTACTGCATTCTTCGAGCAACCATTTTGGAGATGTGTGTCATGTCTGGAAAACATTGGCTTTTATCATTCGGAGAGGAAAAAAAGAAAACATCCCTTTAGCTTTCCTAAGGCTCTGTTTCTCTGCAACAGGAAGTCTTGTGGCGTTTGAAACTGTAACCAAATCTACGTCCCCCCTCCTCCTACTCCACTCCCCATCTTTGATGAGTGTAATTGGGAGTTAGTTGCATGGAAATGAAAAGGTAAGGCAGCCTCAATGATGTATAATCATTGTGTGCAATAAAAACTGAGAGGAACACTAGTCAGGAAGAGGAGGGGGCTCAAAGCAGAGAGGAGCAGTAGGTGGAAAAAGATGGAAAAAAGGAGATAAAACTGTCCTGAAAAAGAGGTCAACACGCTCAAATGAGCAAAGGGGAGAGATCTCTGCATCTTTATCATTATTTGCATAAATGTTTGTGTTCCTGCAACTGTCCTGTGTAGGACAGAGACATGCAGAGAGAGAGGGAGGGAGTCTGTAACGTCTACTGAACTGTAGCTGGTAGGCTGCTCCAGGCTGTAACAGGATATCATAATGAGCTGGCCCCCCCACTGGGAATTTCTTCCTGTCTCTGCTCGGCCTGAGACAGTCTACCTGAAGCAGGCAAACTGCTGGCCTTCCTCTCTTTTTCTTTACATGCTTGTTTTATTTTTCTGTTATTTTTTCATTCTTTGCCTTCTTCTTTTCCATCTGAAATTGGCTCCTACTCAGTGTTTCCATGTTTTTTGCAAAACTAAAAGGTGAATTCATACACACTCTTGACGTCACAGGAGACAATCTGTGATTTTCACAGAATTAAACCTGCTTTATTAAGCTTGACACTGACTAATAGGTCATTGTCCTCATAGGGAGCTCATGAGACACTCTCACTCCCCACTTGTCAACATCCAATTCTTGTTCAGTGATCCTAAAAGTCAAACTATGATGCTCTAGGTACCCTTTCAGGATCACTTTTGGATGCTCAGGGGCAGTTAACAAGTTACCCTCCTTATATGCAGTGTCTTTTTCTTTTTAAATAAATTTCAACTTAGGTTTATATGGTATTTAGATTACTGTAACAAACTAATGTTAATGTCACAGGACACAAACAGCGTTCTCCTTGGTGAAAGTCTACAGTTTGTTCGATAACTGCCCTCCCTCTCACCCTATACAGACTTGCTTGGACGTCCTCTTTCTAATTGAGACATTGTAGATTCTCACATTTGAGAGAGGCTCGTTTCACTGTAAATCACAGCAAGTAACAAAAAAACCCAAATTACTTTGGCAGAGTTACATAGGCATTACATTATGATACTGATATTACAAGCTTTGTTTTACTGTCATTATGACATAAACTTCAATGATAATCACCAGAAAATGAACCAACATCATGATGTGCTTACTGAGTATTTATTCAAAGTTATGAAATTTCAAAAAGATTGAGAAAAAAATTGTCATGGCAATGGAGGAAAAATGATTCCAGTGAAAATATAACACTTGGCACAAACTATTTTGACAGAAGGTCATTTGAATTTAATTTTTTTAAACTGGTTAAGGAAATGTAAGAATTGTATATGCAATACTGGATCAAACAACTTGTCAGGATCTGTGTTTTTTCAGTGACTGTGTAATGTTGTCATTTCCATGACCTTCCACATGGGGCCCACCCACCCAGCACACTTCACTACATGTCAACATGGAGGACACCCTCCTCTCCTCCTGGAGCTTTTCCACTTCTTCCTGCAGTTGGACAGAGGGAGGAAACAGGAGAATATACACTGTAGAGAAAAGAAAGGGTTATAAATGCTCCTGAGCTGATTGGAGCTGTGATGTGTGTCGTAGCCAGCAGACACGGGGAGCTGGTTTGGGATGGGGGTAAAGCTACTGTGGAGACAGAGATGAGGGGAATGAGTTTCATTAGCGGAGCACTCAGCGGGGCCTTGTCACTCACTCTGCCACTGGAGCAGAACTGCACTCAACTGAGGTTAAAATAAACAGCTTGCAGCTCATGGCATCTAAATGTAATACACACTGATGAAAAACAAGCTTCAAGATATAAGAACTGAATATAGAAAATCATCCTTCAGAGTTTTCCATGAGTTTATAGGAGTGATTATATTAGCTGCACTGCACATCTGCATCAAAGTTTAGCTACTAGTGTAGCATTGTAATGCCACCTTTACACCAAACAAGCAATTTTGCTAATGCGGGCAATTTTAGAGAGAGTTTTACGTTGGTGCACTCTTCCACAATCTCAATCATTTGATGTGAGGTGATCACAAAACAACGCTGACGATATCATGAACCTAGTTCTATTAGAACAGGCGCAGCACTTCGCTAGACTACTTTAAACTCTGTGGTTGTGGTTATGGTTATGGCAACTAAATGTAGCCAGCCAATCAAGACATGCTTACCCAAATACATGAAGAGTCGCCATAGCTCGCCCACTTTTTTATAACCTAGGCTGTTGCAGCGCAGATGTAGGGCAGCTAACCCAAGTATGCAAGCAAACTGGATTGAGACATACTTACCTTGCAGGAATTGAAAGTGACAGTGTGCAAAGTATAGTGGAGGCCATTATACAGCTTCTATGTATACTGTGGGCTCCCCATGTATTTGGGTAAGTCCATCCTAATTGGTCACTGACATTAATGCAAATTTCGGTTGGCGAAAGAGTGATTTGAGGAGAGTTTTATCCATAGAGTCCAGTAGACCGTAGTAGACGTTCTGTGAGCTAGAACTCAGTTCGAACTGTCTAAGGTCACTCTTTATCTTGTCTTGACATGTCAGCAAAATCAAGCATGTTTAATATAATCTTATAGGCTTGGCAAATATTGAAGTTCAAAGACATGAACATTGTCAACAACGAATAGGTTCACACTCTCCAGCACCAAACAGGGAGCAGCAATCTGGGTAGATAGTAAACATAAAGGGGACTGCAGGAAGACATAAAAATGTGAACAAGTCCTCTTAAACTGTAGAAAAGTAGGAGAAACTGGTACAAGGACAAGAGGAAGAACTGGTACAGTAAGAAGAGCCCATATTTAATTCAGAGTGTATCTGATCTGACTACCAGCACTTAATTTAGTGAGAAATCCTAAAAGAAAAGTTTTAAAACAGTTAAGCCTCTCATTCCTACCGTTTCCACTCACCAGCGGAGTTGGTGAGGCAACAAAATCCAAAATGTTAAGTTTGAAAACAAATGCAGATTATCTTAAAGATTTTATTGATGTCAAATTGACAATAAAACTATTGACATGTGACGCCTTTCATCTTGTATTTCTCGAGTTATGTGTTTTTGTGGATATGTAAGGAATTGTAAATATGTCATATTTCTCAAAGGGAGTTTGGGGTAATATTTTCCATCAGGAGCAAGATGGGAAATAATCTCAAAGGGAATATAACTAGCAAGATCCTTTGCAAAATCTTACAGTGTGTGACTAAAAAAACTCGTCTTTAGATGTGAGATGGTGTCACACTGTAGTCTTTTATAAGTCTTTTCAAAGTGTTTCCAAAGTCTTATGAGCTGATAGCCAAACAGCTGATGAGAGTGTCGAAGCTCCATTTTATTACAACTTGGGTTTAATTTTTATAAGTTTCACCATCATTTTATGAAGGCCTTGATATCATTGTACTCATCAAGTTCTGGGAACATGGCGACATCGCTTTAACAGAGCCCCGCGGGGCAAGTAACACGAGCAGTCAGATGATCAGACGGGTTGTAAACAGGCCAACAGTTTACAACCTAGATGAAAAACATTTATAATGTGCACAAAGCTTTGAATCCCATTTATAGATCTCCCTCAGCCAATACCAACCAGTCCTAACAAAAAGGCAAAGACAGAGTTACTTTCCAGCACTAGCTGGGCTTCATTTCCAATCCTGTTATATTTGGGAGCCAAAGCCCGCTGTAGCTCACTGATGCCAATCACCTCCTCCACTCCTGAAGGGGTTATAGCATCCCAAATTTGATTATGCAGCAGCAGATCGTGTCGCAGAGGAGTTCTCCGCAGATCGTGAGAACCCTCCTATCCTGGTCGCATCAATGCCTGCCTCTCAAATCTAATAAATTAGAGACTAGCTCTGAGGGAGCTCTCGGTCCAGCCCGGGGCCCGGCATTTTGGACCACACTACAGCTCCCCTCATTGTGCAACTCCTGCACCATTCAGTAGGAGAGTTCAGAAACCTCACCGCAGCAAGGCCATGGGAACCGAGAGACGATGTGGAAATCGATCCAGAATGTGGTCATGAATTTCATTTTGCTGATGTTCTTCTCAGTGTGAGTGCGAGGAAAAGCTCTTGGACCAGAGATGATGCTGCAGATGCTTACAAAATGAGTGACAAATTGCTTCTACAACCCATAATCCAGCTTGGATCCGGCAGTTTGGCATTGGGATGCTACGTCATTTATTCCCAGGCACTTTTTCTGGCTCCCGACCTCAGGAGAATCCAATTACAAGATTCTTTTTATAACGTCAACCTGGTGCAATTTAACCTCATAATCAACCCATTTTGCTGAATGTGATCCTCACTGGGGAAATCTGATGTAGAGTTACGGTGTTGCCAGGACGGTTTGGGTCTGTGGTCGGCCCAAACAGCGCGTCTGTCCTCAGCGAGAAAGGGGAAGCCTGCCTGTCAGCACTAATCGCACCTCATCTGGTTCCTGTTTGCAGTTTTATGGAGCTGCTGCCATGTCAGCTCACTCATGGATTCCCCAACACCACCACCACCACCCCCCTCTGTTCGTCATTTGCCTGCACAAACACGCACTGACTCAGATTTTACTCAACAACAGGACCCATCGAGTTCCCACCATCCACAACTAACTGCCAAAGCTAACACGCATACTTAACTTCCTGCGACAATGTGGCCTTCATTGAGTTTAGATGAGATTAGATGAAACTTTAATGATGCTTGTGGTGAGGCTGGAGCTGCAGCTGCATGTAATTGGACACAGCTAGGATAAAAATAAAATAGAAACAAAAAGGCAAGAGCACAGCTAGCAGTTAGCAACTTCAGCATGAGCCTTGAAAAGCAGCAAACACAGAGATTCAACCAGTTTAATTGGATTCTTTTACAGGACATTTATATGCAAAAAGCACCAGAGGGGAAATCAGAGGAATAACCGTCATAGTGTTTGAAATTCATGGGGATGACATCACACACCCTTGGTCACGAAAACAGGGAAACGGACGATGAAAAATTCCTGGACGCTGCTGTGTGAACGGAAAAGTCCTGCCAACAGCGGATATGTCTCTCTCTCTCTCTCTCTCTCTTTCACACACACACACACACACACACACACACACACACACACACACACACAAACTCGCAAGGGCACACTGTCTTTCTCTCATCCACACACACACAGCAGACCTACTCTATGAATGACTAAGTGTCCAAAATGCAAAAAACACACACACACACATATACTCACACACTACTCACTATTCTGACGTATTGTAAGTATAACAAAGGGACTGGAAGTTTGGAAGTTTTGCTGACCTGAGGTGATGTTGGTACGTTTTAGTATGCGCATACCTGTGCTTTTTTCACATGCTTTTGTATATTTTTGACCTTTAATGTTTTCGTGTTTATTTGAAACGGAAAATTGTGCCTCATAAATTCTCTTTCATACACACATAGGAGACATATATGAAATTATAACATTTACAAAGCTCTATAGCTGTATTCACAATCCTGACTTTACACGACTCCTCTGTCTCCGCCGCTGCCAGTCGAGACTGCAGATTCTTTAAACTCAACACTGCTCAGTTTTAAATGTGGCATTTTATTTTAATAGGAGCAGATTCTCCTCGCAACACCGTATTAAAAGCAGAGACAGTTAAATAGGCTTCATGTTGTGTTTTTTTTTTTCCAGTGTGCCAGACAGAGGCTCTAACACGGCACCAGTCTGTTCATCAGCCAGCTCACAGTGTTTATGGACTTATTAACAAGAACATCAGTGATGTGTCAATCACGCAGTGTTTCATAGAGAGGCAGCTGGTTCCAAACAAGATGTGGGTTTGATTCTTTGTTGTTGTTTTTTTAATGCTGCACTTGTTAGAAGACTGCTATGCAACCTGGGTAGTGTAAAGCCTGGGCTCCTGTTGGGTATTTTTCAAATGTAATTTGGCTGAGAAAATGCAGCTTTTTGTGTCATATGTCGCAAGTTAATATACAATGCATTGTTGGAAGTGTAAAATAGAGTGTGACTAATGCATAGCGGTCAGTATTGACTGAAATAAAGCAAAAATATACCTTTATATCTCCTATCAAGTTCAGGTCTTAAATTGGCAGTACCTCCTATGATCAGTTCTGTTGAGCTTATAAATGCAAGAACAGTTGGGTTTGGATTGAGTTAAGCCCATGATAAATTCGAGTTTATACTATTAGTTTGACTAAATAATAAAAAAAGTAGAAACACTAGCAATAGCTCCATATTCAGCGCACTAACATGCAAGCAGTAGCTACTGATCTTTTATCTAACTATCTGCAAGGTTTTAAGTAAGCTATTTCTAAAATGTTGAAAAAAGCACTGGTAGCTACAGTTTGTCTTTTCAATTCAAAAACTTTTTGAAGTGGGGGTTGCATGAAGTACTCTCTGCAGTCAGTGTATTACCTAAAGTAGCACATTCCCATTTTGAAGAAGCAGACAAGACTTCCACTGTAGAAGCTCAGAAATATACTTACACAGATGAGGGCAGCGGCAAAATGTATTTTAGCCACTTAAATAAGTCACACCTAAAAAATCTATATAAGTCTTAGTGGGCACTCCCAATATAGAACTCCAATATTCCTGTAAACTCTCTCCTTTGGCCCGTTCAGCTTCCCGCTGCAAAAGTTCTGCTTTATAAAGGTATCCTCTTGTCTCCACAGTGAACAGCATTTCATTGTTGCTATAAATAAAATAAATATTCTCAATACAGTGTCTACTTAAACTGACATTCAGTTTTTTAGGCAGGCTTTTTTCAGGTGGCTACTGTGTCGGTACACCTGTCTGCTTCTCTAAAATTGAAGCGTGCCGACCACCATGTACTAAAGGTAATACACTGACAATTTGTAAGTACCTTTAAAATCACCACTTCAAAGAAATCCAAGCTATCCCTTGAAGCACTTAGTTAGTCGTGTTTTGAACAGTCCAGTTGTCTCTTGTTTGGTCTTTGCTAAGGCTAGTCCACCTCCCATCAAAGCCAACCCGTACCAGGCCAGGCCGGGCCTCCTGTCATCTAAATGGGACGGGAGTTAAGCCAGTGCTTCCTGTCAGACTGCAGGGCTCTCAGGTTCCACCTCTGGTCTAAATTATGCCTGTCTGTCCCAGACTGCCACACTAAGCCTCCCCACACCACCATCATCCCCATGCCCACATCCCTCACCCCCCTGTCACTACTCCCCCAACACACGGCTGGAAAGAGTACCAGATACCCTGCTCGAATAGAGCCGTACTGCAACTCTGCTGACAATTCACCTCAGTGGAGGTAAAATTACAGGGCAAAAAATAGGCTTAAAGTATAGGTTTGAGCTTCTCCCAGTCTTTTATAATACAATACTCACACAAAGAGGGCATTTTAAAATGACTGCAACGTACCCACTTAATTTGGCAAACTCTGACTGCTAAAGCATCACGTTTCTGCTGAACTTTAGAGAGGAATTCTTTTTAAGTACATTTGGCTTTTAGTAGTACACAGTAGAGGCCAGTTAGCTTAGCTTAGCTTAGCTTAGCTTATCTCATTTTAGCACAAAGACTGGAAACATGGCAGACAGCTCACCAGCTAACTGAGTGCTAAACTGCATACACACCACAGGCCCTTAATATATTCAGCGTATGAATAACTTTTTTTTTGCTAATGTTATCTCAGCAGCTATCATGAAACATTTTGCATTAGCCTTGGTGAACCTTTTCCTCTTTTGCAGGTTTGATTCAGTTGCTGTAAACTGTTGGAAAATGTTTGGTGCAAATCGAGTCTACAAAATGTGTATTTGGTAACAATGTACGCAATTAAAAAATGAACACAAGCAATTATTTTAAAGTAAAATATTTACCTTTAAAGTTTACATTGGATGCACGAATGACTTTTTGCCAATGTTATCAAATCTAATATCTAAAGCACTGTCAAATGTCTAACTTTAACATTTCAAAGACCCAGTTATTAGACTGCAAAAAGAGGTGCATACATTTAGTTTGTTTCTTCCACTATGCCCTCATCCCACCCCCCTCAGACTCTGACTGCAGACTGCAGAGGTCTGTCCAGTGTCCAGCAGGGAGACAGCCTTAATCTACTTCTCACTCTTAATGCTCCACAGATGAGGGACGCCACCATCGGCTCCACCACACAGGATGCTCCTGGCTCCTGGGCTGGGCTGGACTGGGTTGGATTGGGCACAGTGTGGTGCTGCCAGGCTTGAAAGGAAAGCAGTGACAGGTAACGAGGAGGCGATCAGAAAAGTGGGGCCGCAGTAAAAGCATTTTCCTGTACACCCCACAGGGGAGTGGAGTCACAGGACCAGAGGGCTGGAAGGAGAGGATTATCACAAAGATCTTTTGAGGGGGGGGGGGACTTTAATGTTAAAAAGGTTAGAGCGGTCTCATAACCTCCCACACTGAAAAAAGAGCGCAAATGAAAGCCAGAGCTCCTGCTTCAAGCTCGCAGGTTATGGAATTATAAAGAGCAGCTATAGAGATATAATATTATGTTTAATTCAGCATGTCTCAGGGCAAAAAAAATGACATTCACATGCAAACAAAGAGGGGAAATAGCCACAGGAGACAGATAACCAAGCGTGGTGGATGTCTTATCCTAAAACTAAATGGGTTTTAAATGGCCTTTTGTGGCTCAGTCTTATGAATCTGGTTAAAATGGGCTTCTTTTTGGCCCCAGGGCAGAGGGGCCCTGTTAGATATGATCTTCAGTGTGGCCGCTTCATGCACGGGGTGCGCTTTAACAACAATGGCTCATCTGAGAGAGACTGTAAACATGTGCCTGGGACCTTGACCCCGGCAGTAAACAGTCTTTCCACCTGATGATGAATAGCAGAGCTGTTTAGGGTGCAGCAGAGAGGCCCGTGGCCCTCCCTCTTTACTCCCTTCTTCTCCTTCCAGGGGTGAAACTTTGATTTTAAAGATTTGGGCGGGGGGGGGGGGGGCACAGTTATGTATGCCCATAACAAAAAGTTTTATACAACAAAAAGTAGATCAATATTGATTTCCACACCCAGATTACAGAGGTGCCTACCTATTCTCATGCAATTTTTCACCTATTTCTTATATTTAGTTGTGATATACACCAAAGGTGCCAAGATATCTGCCCTACATCTCAAAGAAATATGAATATTGAAGTATGTTTGTTTGTTTTTTATAAAACTAGAGCTGAGAGGTTTTTAAATACAAAGTTGTCACTGGCAGATTTTTTTTTTTTTAGTTACTTTTACTTAGAGGTATTATATGATCATATGTTGGTCATCAACTGAAGACAAGTTGCACAAAAATAAAGGTGGTGCAATAAAGCAAAGTGTGTAAAGCAATGAGTGAAATGTGTTTTTTGTTTGTTTGATTGTTTTGGGGTTTTTTTCATGTTAATATCCCATTAAACTCCATGGAGCTCAAAATTTTAAAAAATAAATAAATTCAAAAGATTTTACAAATTAATTTTTAGTTTTCACATGATTTTAATTTCCATACCCTACATTCATTTTATATGTAATTTCCCACTATTTACACGATACAAACATTATTCAAACTTCTATATTTCCACTTACATTAAATGATTAACTTAGATTTTGGAGGTTAAAGGTCAAGGTCACTGTGACCATGCATGCACTTCATTGTCGTGAATATGATATCTCATGTGTGACATTCTGTCACATTTATATTCATGAGTTTGTGTCCAGTTCCTGTTTTATTTTGAAAAGTGATGTTACTTTTACTTCCTGAATTTTCCCGCTTTTGTTGATTGTCTCATGTGTTTCACCTGTCTTGTTTCACTCACCTGTGTGGAGTTTGTAATCAGCCCTTGTGTATTTAAAGCCCAGTGTTTCCCACATTCAGTTGCCAGGTTGTCATTGTGGCTACTGTGTGTTCATGCTCTCCAGCTGTTTTCATTTGTTTGATTCTCTAGTTTTTTGACTCTTCCTGGATTTATTGACTTTCTTTGTTGTGTGATTTCCCTGAATGCATTTTTCTATCTTTACAGACTGCATTCACATGTATGACCCCTGATCACCCAGTTAAAGATTCATGGTGTTTGGTGCTTTCCTCTGCAACTGAGTCCCAGTTTTATACTATATCATTACATCAAGAAGGCCTTGAGAGACAGCTTTTGAAAAAAAAAAAAAAAAGATGTTTTTTGGCCTTTACTCAAGAATTCGTGCACTCAATTCTGACAGAATTTCACACAAATGTCTAGTAGGGAATAATGATAAAGTGACACCCAAAAGTTTAAAGGTCAGCTTCACTGTCAAATCATACTGTTCTGCAGACACACTTTTTTGGCCATTATTAAACTCTGTATCCCAGAAACAGAAAGAAAGACATCTGGTCACATACTGAATTGGTGAGACTAATCTTGAGTGTCCACTTTGGAAATGTGCTGATTGCAGAGCTGTTAGGCTGAAGATGTGTATGTGATGCATCCTTTTTTTTTTGTTTTTTTTGTTTGTTTTAGAATTAGTGGCGTCATTCGCAGAAACATCTACATTTGAAGCATTGTCATCTGTAATGGCTACACATGAGTCTGGACAGACACAGATGTAACCTGTAACTTGACTGGTTCGCAAGGCAGTAATTGAAGTTTCTGTGCTCGTTTTTGGACTGTAAAAAATGTAAGGGTCCAATACTGCGCAATGAAAAAGCAGGGGACATGCCTGTTGCCCCTCCATAAATTACACCCCTGTTGTCTTCCATACTCCAAAATGTTAAAAAAGACAACATTCAAAAGGTCTGAATTTATCTTTTATCTTTGTAGAAAATGTTAAAGCTCAGAATACTGTATTTATTCTCTAATGGGGTTTAGTGCCTTTGAGGTTAGCAACAGGGAACCTCCTGACTCCTTGCTCAGTGAGGAGCGGACAGAGGAAGCCCCCTGTTTGTTTTGCTTGACCTGTTCGGAGGAAATCCCCCGAGACAAGTCCGTGACTGGACATATTTATGTTTGGTAGCCAACTTCCCCCATTTGTCCCATTAGAGACAAACTGAGCTCTTGTATTTTAAGTGAAGAGCTGTTTTTCATATTTACTAAATCCCCATAAGGGACATTTTATTCAGCCAGCAAATATGATGCCCCTGAAGCATGTTAGCTCCAAGTATCTTCCTCGGTGATGCTGAAGTTGTTGAGGACCGCCATTCTGGGTTTCAATATGGGAGGTGTAAAAGGTTAGCACAGTTGCCATAGTTACCATAACTTCACTGATTATCATATTTACATTGTGTTTGAAAACTGAGAATTGTCTTCAGCTGCAGCACTCAGAGCGACTCCCTGCTGAGAGCCTCCAACGCTGAGGTTAGGAAGAGGTCACTTAACACTAAAACCACCGGCCACACCAAACCTGCCTGGAAAAACACCCAAAACACCACAAAGTAAAGAGACAGCATCCTGTCCCACCAGTTTCCCTTCTGGGTGCCAGTTTGACCCTGGAGGGCTTTAGGTAGCAGCCTCATGTGCTGAGACAGAAAGGCCAGATAAGCAGAGGCACTGCTGTTTATCTCTGCACGCTCCGGTTTCCAAACAGGACACAGACTTGTAAGAGCATAGGGAGGCCTGCAGCAGGTCTCGGATCAACTGATGGTATATATGAATAAACTCTCTGGGTGGACAAGGGTCTTGACTGAGTAAGACATCTGATATTTATTCTGTGTAGTGGCCAAGCAGTATGGAAACACTGCTGACAATTCAAAGAAATAACAGAAAAGTGACCAAAATCAAACAAAAGAAGAAATTCTCTTGAGGTGTTCTTGAAATATCCCGTTCTAAAGGCGCTCTAATGCAATGACCATAGTCACATTAGCTTTCACTTTTTACTACTACATCCTAATTGGCTCATCCTTGACTTAAAGTGGACGTTTGTGCCAAAATAGAAGTAAAAAAATCCCTCAAGGTATTCTTGAGATATTGTTCTCATGAGAATGAAATGAGTGCAAGGTCACGTTGACTTGACTGAGCTAAGACCACCAAATTTGAATCAATTTTTAGTACGATTGGACGTATGTGTTGATGTTCTTTAGATATTGCGTTCTCAAGAATGGGACAGATGTAGAACCCAAAAACAGAACTCCTCCAGTTATGGGTGCTGCCAGTGTGGAGGAATAAAGATGCATTTCTTATTTTATATTAAATCACAGCTAAAGATTATTACATATTTTTAATTTAACAAAAGGCACTCACTTATGTTCATGCTTGAGATACTTTTCAGGGTTTTTTATGTCCTAAAAGTAAAATTTCACAGTGTATTAATAGCAGTGAAGTAATTTGGACCGTGAGACAGGCTGCCTCATCCCTCATGACATGTCTGTTTATCCTCAGTTTGCCTGCTTTTGCAGTGGAGATAAAAACATATCTTATCAGTGAAGCAAATTACATTCTTGACAAAAATGGAACAATATAAATGAAGTTTCTGGGATCAACCCTTCACACTGGCAATACTCTCTGGTCTAATCAGGTGTGTGTGTGTGTGTGCACAAGGCTGCATGTGAGTGTGTTTTGGGGTGAAGCAGATGAGGACATGATGGGGGGAGGCGTTGACCCCTAAGTGTCTGGGCTACAGGGGGCAGGTTAAGGGCCTCATGTGCTGGATCACTGGCTAATAAGTATCCGGTCATTCCCCAGTGGAACACTGCTGTTCTGGAGAGGAGGTGGTGACGTTGGTGTCTGTTGCTGCATAATTTACCCCTGACATGCACAAACAGTCAATAGAAGCTCACTTTTTATTTACAAATTCATCACTGTGCTTCCCGTTCATAATAAAACCTGCCTGTGTTTATTTCCCATTCATACTGCCACAGTGAAGTCTCACTCAGCACCATATAATAAACCAGTCCGCCCTGATTTCTCATGGTTAATATAGTCATTTTCCCCAAAACACATTCCGGCGTTTAACATTCCCAAGGAAATGTCATAAAGCGCTCCAGCGTGAATGTAATTACTCAATGTTCCCCAACATACAGCAGCTCCTAAATGTCATATTTTATATGCCCCGAGGCAGTACGCTCAACATGTGGTAGCTGTGTCAGTTAGCGAGCGCTCAAACATAAACAAATAGATAAATTCATTTTGTCAGGCGGAGAGGATTTTAGCGCTCCGCTTGCTTTTATCACTCACAGACTCCTTTGGCGGTGTGAAGTGGTGGGTCTTCTCTGTCAAAATACACGCCCGAGCATTTTTCCTCGACATGTTGGACGGCTCCACTCGACACTGCCAGAATAAACACAAGATGAAGAGGGAGTAGTAAAATATGTACAGATATACATTCAGCCCGCAGTATTTAGTCTGTGCAATTTCTTGTAATCACATATATCAGAGCGAGCTACAGGAGATTAGCTCCTCTTCATGTCTGTAGAGTGGGCCGCAGCTAACGATTATTCATCTCCTGGAGGATAAAGTTCACAGGAGCTTCCCTCCAGCTGTTTCTCTTTAAGGCTCAAACCTAAATCTTAACTTGAGGTGACAGAGTGGAGTTGTGATTGTCCTCTAAGCAGAAAACTGGGGTCAGCCTTGTGTGACAGCGGGCATGTACCCAGCTGGAGCGTCATTAAAGGGGAACACCACCCAAATTAAGAATTCCAACATGTTATTTCCACAGCCTGGGAAAGTCCAATCCAAATTTGTGAGCTTCTCACTCTCAAAACCAGAGAAGTAAGTCTCAGACCTTTAGAGTCAGAGGGTATAAAGTCTGAAACTGCTCCACAGACAGATTTTGTGGACCCACAGAATGTTTTTTTTTTCTTATATCCAAATGAGCTTTATTCTATTAAAGTGCTCTTAGTTACTCTTAGATAGTCAGAACATCCCCCTGTATGATCTCTGTATCATCTACAACATCTTTAACCATTCATCGTCTACGGAGCACCTCCAGACTTTACACCCTATGACATCACAAATTTGAGTTTTAGCACTCTGGATTTGGAACTTTTTTTTTATTTTTAATATTATTTTTGGACTATCTTAGACCATAGGAGTAACATGTATGAATATTGTAGTTTCTTTTTAAGTGCAGGCATGATTATATTCTTAATTAGGCACCACCAGTAGAAAGCTCATCACAAAGTACATTAAAGTCGACTGGAAATAAAACATAAAAAGTACAACTAGAGTAAAATAGAGTCTGACAATAGAAAGTAAAAGTCAAGGACCCAAATTCATAACTATTTATTTGTGTAGTGACCACAATATCCCTTTAAATGAATAAATATACACTGAGGAATTTGTTCCTACGTGTGTTCAAATGCAATATTTTCGTTGAGACACAGGCAACGTGAGGCGACGCAGCAGTCGGCCTTTGTTTTTTTATGTTGTTTTTGTGAGTCTATCCTAAGAATATGAAGTTATGTTCATGAATTGCCACATATTCTCGATATATAATCTGATAAACATTTACAGACAAAGCGAAACAGCCGAATTGCTGGATCACAACTAATAAGATGTTGAAATGTTACAAATACATTATAATCTGTTGGCAGACTATCCAAATAAAGTGTCACCCCATTATCTCACTCAAATATGTGTGGAATGTGGTTATAATTTGTCAAACTCTGACCCGAGTGACAGCATAAACAGTGACTAAAGAACACTGTGAGTGCTGTGAGTGAAAATAAAGGATCAATTCATATTAATACAATAACCAAACACATGCGTAATATATCAGGCCTTCAGATTCTACTACAAGGCTGATTGCAACAACAGTGTTTGAGATGCGGCAGCATTTACACTGTGAGCTGTTGGTCTTTGACAAAATCATTTTGTCTGGCGAACAAAACAGATCCTAAAACTTTAAGATGAAACTCATAGTTAGTGTAAATAATACAAAGAAGTGTAGAATTTTATGTGCAAGAGCTTTGTTTTCCCACTATAATGTAAACACAGTTTACATTGGTTACATTGGTTTTTTTGGTTGATAGTCATTATTCCTGATAGCCTTGATATGCAAAACTGTTCCAACACCATTTAATGTGTTTTAATTTCTTACATTTTCTTTGTTTATTGCATTATGAGAGATTCATGATAACAAAACATAGAATTTTGTCACTTTTCCCGAGTGTACTCACTGCATACTTGCTTGGAATTTGTATGTAATATGGAATTGGGAAACATAAAATCCTGAAATATAACTTGGTGTGTCACTATGGGATTAGATTTAAAACCTTCATCTGTAACTCCAGCTTCAATGTGCAAAGTCTGGAAGAATCTGTCTCACTCACCTCATGTCATTTCAGACCACTTCCTAAACTCTGATCGCGGTTTAGCCTCGCTCACACACAGAGACGTTGTCAGAGAGACACAAGCTTCTCTGCTTTCAGCCTGGTAATCCCTGGGATCTACACTCACAAAGAGCACACATCAGAAGCCAGCAAGCGAGCATCAGGTCCCGAGGCTACGCTGCCGGCTCAAGGTGCAAGTCTCTGTTAGGTAGAGAGGGCTGGCCCACCGCCAAACCAGATGGCTTTGTGGGATCCATTATGATCCGTCCTCAGCATGCACGCAAGCTTCAGGAGGTCACCACACCTCTGGGTGCTCTTCCGCCTGCTGCTCATCGCCCTCATGGAGGTATTCAGATAATAGAAACGATAGCTCCAGTCCTTCATTATGCCTGAGCTGAATTCAAATCCGTACTTAATAAATACACGGACAACATTACAGTTTCAGTATAACTGCACCATTTAGTCACCTATTGTCGATTCGGACTCATAACTTAAGAGGTTCAACCTCCATCTGAAGCTTGAATCATTGATCAGCTGCCCAGACGAGGAGAAGTACGCAAAGATGTCGTAATAAAGGCAGAAAAACAACACAAAAGATGCCAAAAAAAGAAGCAAAGACTGTTCATGGAGGATCGCTGGCAATTAAGTGACAACGGGGAGAGTGAGCGTAATCTTTGCCAGTGGATAGTAGATACAACATGTCAATAATGTAAATGCAACCGGAGAACTTTTTCTTTCTTTCTCCTTAAGTTCTATCGAGACCATGGAGATGAATTTGTCCCTTGCTCAGTGCTACGTCACATGTTTCGTTGCTCTGATTGGTTTTAGGTCTATCCAGCTGCTTTTAGAGACGTTTTCATCGACAGCTGTTGATAACGTCCCTTGGACATTGACACTGACTTGCATTTATAGTTTGCTCTAGATGTCCGGCTAGATATCACTAAGAGGACTTTGGTTATAGAAATTTTCAAAAACACTAAAACTGACAACAAATAGAATCAGTCCTTTTTAAAGCCTGATATACGCTGTGCAATTTTGAGCTGTCCCAGACAAAATCTACGACCATCGTGAAAGACACATGGCTTCGTCGTTGCGCATTGACGATGGACGTATGTCGCAGCCTGCGATTCAGTAGGTGTTGTCATCATACAGTCTGCATACATGTCCAAGTTTATTAGATCCATGTCGCAGAGTGTAGCTTGCACTAAACTTATGAGATTGCAAAAGTCTCACAGTCTGCAGGAGGCTTAAGGCAACGATATTTATGAGGCAACTTCGGTCAAAGAACACACACACACACACACACACACACCCCAAAGAAATTCTCATGTACAGTACATGATCCTATTCATGTCATCTGTGAGTGGATGAGTGCTCGGAGGGACTGTCTGCCTCTCAGGGCAATCAGGGAGCTTTACATTGTTCTGCCATCTGTCTTCAGGGGCCCTGCGGCCCCGAGCTGACAGACAGGGGCCAGTGAGTGCCCTTGGCTGCACAAGGAGGACAACATGAGACACCACGTCATCCATGAAGCTCCTGAAAAAGTGGACTTGCACCTGACAGCACATCAGCAGGGCCTAAAGCTGTTCATGTGTGTGTGTGAGTGTGTGTGTGTGTGAGTGGGACGCCTACAGACCTGTAGACATACATCCGAGTGTGTGCACAAGAGCCATTTTGTTTGCACTTTCTTACTGGACTTTGCTGGAAAGCCCTCTCTCAGGAACATAACAAAACCTTTCTGCTATTTACAGACAGTGACATTTAGCTTCAAGAAACCCGGCCCGTCCTGTAAACATTCCCAACATTATTATTTTTCTTTTGGGGCAGATTTATATCTAAATGTTAACAACACACTGGGGTAAATGTTTAGATGGGGGGGGGGGTGTATGAGGACATGCACTGGAGCCGCAGTTTGATCCAGTGGAAGGAAATGAATTGGCTAAATATTTAGATCGTGTCTTATTCCAGCGGATGTCTGTCACCACAGAGGATGATTTGTCTCTGCAGTCATGCAGATTTGTGAATTAAAAATGCCAATTTTTTTGTCTTCTGGAATGAAAAGTTGTGTTTATTTTCTGGAATGTCTGTATTTGTTTGTGGTTGGGAATTGGTAAACAGCCTTCAAGTGTCGCTGATATGGTTTAGACCATGACCGCCTCAAACCGGAGCGGCTATTGCAGCTTCTGTCCAGGGCCCAGTGTGAAGAAGCTTTAGAGTGCTACCAGTACACCAAATCAGGACTCTGGGAGCCCATGAAGGCCACCAATAATCACATTCATTTTAGATAGGAGACATGATAACCACCCGAAACAGTCAACATTGTTGCAATGGAGCCGAATGTTGCAGTGTTTCCTATGAGTAGCGAAAAACTTTGCCAACTGCTCGGCTAATTTTTTCAATGTAAAATATCATGGGTTTGTGCTAATAACGTTAGCCTGATGTATTTGCAGAGAAAATGTTGTGAAGCTTGTCAGTAATAAAAGAGCGGAATTTCTTCTTTTGTTTTGATCATGTTGCTTTTGAGCTATGCTTTACGTGTGTTTTAGGTGAGTTTTGCATCCATCAAACTTCACAGCATGTCAGAGACCCCTTTGCCAGCTAACATTTTGGTGTAACTGCAGAGTGACACAGACACACCACCGCACAAAGTATAAATGCTCATGATGACTGAGGCCACGGGGTTGGCTCATAGGGGAGAGCCCATTCACTGGACCATTTCAGGGGCCATTTCTGTGGACCGACCCCGCTCTCACGCAATCATTTTCTATTAACTTTCAGCTGACTGAGTGATCAATGAATTGTTTCAGCGCTATATAATCTATAAAAATGATGAAAACTCCAAATGTGTGTGTGTGTGTGTGTGTGTGCTCCAGCAGGCGAACATGAGAGCTGGGGGAACACGGTGGATGTGAGGACATGGAGGGAATAAAACCAAGAAAAACATACAAGGATTTAGAAAGGCCTGTTACTACCCTGGGAGTGTGCATCCATTACCGTGCTCAGGTGTTAACAGGTTCCATGTGTGTTTACACTTCATATATTGTTCCACATGCTGCTGCCGCCACAGTGGGTACAAGGCCTTCCTGTACTGTTACTGCATTATTGTGAAGGGAGCAAGACGGGGAGCAGAACCTCACAGATTTAAATCCCTGCGTGTTACTAACTTCAGGAATGTCACCCTCCTGAAGAAGGAGAACAGTGTGGAGGTGGTGATGAAGTTGTAAAGTCGATTTTTTTAAAAAAGTCTGATTTTTGCGTTAAATCAGCGTCAATAAAAAATCCGCTGGTGGTGGGGGTCGGCTCGAAGTCGCTTCAAAACAAATTAGGGCTCTTTTGATGGAGGCTGGTGAGCTACCTCATTGAATTTGCATGTGAATACAGACAGCATGACCGCCTAGTGCTGCGTAAAATAGGCGATGCTAACAACCGTGCCGTCTGCGCTGGCTGCAGCTTTTGTCGAGGGCCGAGCTGTGACTGCTGGATGTCGGCGAGGCGGGAGGAGACCCGGCTACGGCAACGGACTCTGGTGTGGTGTGTGTGCGGTGGTCAAGGTGGTGTGTGCACATAATTTATGTGAATAGAAAAGTATGTGTCCTTGTCTTTGTCCTTTTAGGCTTACCTTTGGTGATTTCTGTCTTCTCGTGGACACCTGACACCCATGAGCAGCGGTGGAATGAAACTCAGTACATTCACTCAAGTACTGTGCTTAGGTACAAATTTGAGGTACTTGCCGCTTTATACTTTGACTCCCATTACATTTCAGAGGGAAATATTGTACTTTTTACTCCAATACATTCATCTGATTGGTTAGTTACTTTATAAATTAAGATTTTTGCATCAAAACATAACAAGAGTTTCAAAAATATGTTTTGTAGTAAATTAAATGACCAGTTTGTACAAGTACAGCTGAAACGATTAGTTGATTAATCAATCATTTGATTGAAAGACAATTATTGCCAACTGTTTTGATAAACTTGAAATGTTTTCTTTTTTTTCATTTCATTTTTTGTAATTTTTTTCTTTGTTATAATTTCATGTTTTGGAGTGGGTTTTTTTTAACCTTTAAACAAATTCAGCTTTTTTTTCTTTCTATTTTATACTGTTTTTTGGGTGTTTGTTTATTAAATTATTTCGAGGTGAGGTTTGGGGGGGATCTTTTTTATAATTCTGAGTTTTTGGACTTTTTTTCATTTTTTTCAAATACTTTTTAAGGATTTTTTTTAGTGGCGGGGGTCCTCATAATTTTAAGGTTTTGGCATGTTTTGTTTGTTTTTTTAAGATGTTTCTGCATTGGGTATTTTTACTTTTAATACTTTAAGTATATTTTCCTGATTATACTTATTTACTTCTACTTAACATTTTCAAGGCAGGACTTTCACTTGTAAGAGAGTATTTTCATCAGTGGGTTTTAGTACTTTTACGTAAGTAAAGGGTTTGAGTACTTGGTCCACCGTGGCCACGGGTGAGCCAGCAAAGTGGAATCAGGCTAAAGAAAACAGCAGTCACATTAGGCGGGCCAGGCAGAGGACATTGTTATTATTACAAGGGTAATAGTCCTGGGGGAGGCCCTGAGCGTGGGCCGAGCCTCGCTAATGCAAGCTGCCGTTAAGTGGTTAGCTGCTAATAGTGTTTTCCTGTCCTCCTAATGGAAAGAAATAAGGGTCACCGCTCAGCGCAGAGACACACTCTCTTCACTGAAGCGGACCTCGACTTTACACTGCTTACAGGATGTCTTCCTTGCAGTCACCATGGTGACCGGGGAGAACGTAGGGTGTGAACTCTTCAACCCGGGCGTCCCCATCTCGCTTTGTGTGATGCAGGTGGTGCATAATGCACCAACT
Organism: Plectropomus leopardus; assembly: GCF_026936395.1. Lineage (NCBI taxonomy): Eukaryota > Metazoa > Chordata > Actinopteri > Perciformes > Serranidae > Plectropomus > Plectropomus leopardus. The sequence continues at coordinate 5,899,602 of NC_142196.1, forward strand.
GTTGCAGTCCTGTCAGGATTACTGTGACATTCGACCTTCTTGAAATGTAAATATTCAGCTGGGGTTTAGAAACTCCTGACGAACGGGCTCGACAGAAACCCCACCTCTGGTTCCAAAAAAACTATCAAAATCAAGCTTTTATTGTTCTACTTGTTGCCGTTTGTGTACACATTCAGCAAGAACTCCAGAGAGTAACAGTCTCCCATAATGGTTTAAATACTGTTCCAGTGGCTGGCGATGCTGCTGGACCTGTGGTCAAAACTCTGCAAAGTCCTTGTTAAAGGGTCAGTTCACTCAAATTATTCAGTTTCTACGTAAGAAATGGCCCCTGGGGAAACAATGCCTTTAACAACAAAGCAGCTGCTGCTGCGTACGCCTGCAATATGTAACAGTACAGAATTTGTGCAAGAATTCAACTGTATAATATTCTCTTGTTTAATTCTTTATATTATTGTTATTATCACTGATGCATCTATGTTGACACACTTTGACAGAGGACGCACATACTTGTGCATATATCTTTTTAAAATTTTTCTATTTATATATGTATATTTTTTTTGTTTTATAATGTAGCGCAGTTCACTTTTTAAAATATATTTCCTGTTTTCTATTTTTTAGGGTCCACCTAAATTTTAATGGAGAAAACTCAAAAGCTTTCCATGACTTTTCAAAGACCCATTAAAGCAATATTGATTTCCCATTTATTTTATTTTTCCCTCTTTTCCGGCATTTTTCCTTCTTTATTTTCCATTTCAAATGTTTCCTGTAGCGTAAAACACGACTCATTGGTGATGTTATTGCAAGGGGCAATTCTGTAAATTATCACTTTTTTTATGTTGCCCTATTATTTCAGGCTTTTTTAAAGCAATGTCAGAAAAAAACATGAATAAACATCCCACCTCCAATGTCTTAGCATTTTTAAGACCCTTGAAAGGTCAATTTAAGACATTTTTTAATGCCAGTTAAGGTCTTATTTTTAGAATAATGAATTCAATGCCTTTTAAGACTGTTTACGGATCCTGGGAACCCTGGATTACACGTCCCCCAGTGCAATACAGTAGCCCACACTGATGTGTTTGAAGTTTTTGGACAACAATGTAGCTCTAAGGCACAGAGAGAGATATATCAGCTTTGATACACACAGTTTTCTCTTTTCTTGGGATTTTTTGACAAGAAAAATAAAGACCACCAGCCAGATGTTTGAAAATAAGAGCTAAATGATATTAGTTTCCCTCTTCACTGACACCCTGCTGAACACAGGAGGAACAGTGTTTTCACTGACATCCAGACAGGCAGAATTGGGGAGGTATTAAGAGTTAGTGTAAAATAAATAGCTGCACTACTTCCAGGATAAATCCAGTCAGAGAGAGAGAAGGAGAAAAGTTATTTGAAACTGAAAACGTGATGTCTGGAGAGGGTTCAAGAACAACTGACAGATGTAGCAGCTCTACTGTAAAACAAGGCCCCACTGTCAGATCCACACACACACACACACACACACACACACACACACACACACACACACACACAGAGAGCACGCCATGGCCACATTGAAGACTGGCTTTGAAACTTCACACTGTTTAAGCAAGATGCTCCTGTCACACACACAAACCTCTGTATCCCCAATTTTAACAAGATCTCACACTTCATGTGCCAAATAGCTATGACCAAAGGAGCAAAGTCTACATGGATTGTACTATTACCACACATCATTAATCATTTTAAGGCTTAATTTACAGGAAAAACACGAGAATGGACCGACACATAAATAAAAAGTCATTTTAATGGAAGTTTTTCTTTCACACTCACAATCAAGCTTATAGTCTGATCACAGAGAGAGATGTTGGACATTCACCCAGAACAAGACACACACCGGTCAGTTTTATCAGACAAAAATATATATATATATTTAAAATCTTTACAATAAGCTCGTCATCATGAAACGTACACAGAGGAGTGTGTACACCTACAGTCAAACACTGAATTTTTTTTCTCCTCAAGCAAGTTCTTTTTGTACCCTGGTGTCAGTGTAAAATTCTTGTTTTTTTAAGCAACGACAACTTTTTTTTTTTTTTTTTACAAATGTGCAAATAAGACAGATTTGGAATCCTTCAGCGCTCAGTGTTAAAAGTCCAGGATCCTCAGGAGGAGCAGTGACAGAGCTCTCACTCCACCTCAGTCCTGCCCTCTCAAGTTTAAATACAGCTCCTCGTTGCTTTGCCTTTCATTTTCAAGTAAAGTGCTCCTCTAGCAAAAACCACACGGCATGAGATCAGTCTCGTATTTTTTCGCCACTGGTTAAAAAGAACTGAAAGCGCAAACCCAACAGTCTGACAGACGAAAACACATGGGAATGTCTTTTTAAGGTAAAAAGCAAACGCCAACGATTGAGGGGCAGTCCTGGCTGTTTTGTCAGGAGGTGACAGTCACATAGTTCCCAGCAGGAATCATACAAACTCCAGCTTGCCGTGGCCGCTGTACATCCCCCAGTGCACCAGAGACAGGATCTTGTCATTGCCCAAGTCGGCCTGCCTCATCTTGTCGCAGGTCAGACAGCAGTTCTCGTGGCCCGTGACGGGCACCATGCACTCCAGGTCCAGCTTGGCCACGTGGCCCTTCTTGGTGTGGTGGCCGTGGAAGCTGTAGTGGAGCCGCGACAGCATCTGTTGCCGCTGGTCCTGCAGCCGCTTGTTCTCGCTTCGCAGCATTCGCAACGCCAGCATGATCAGCAGCACCAGGATGAGACCGCCGGCGATGGGGACGGCAATCACCGCCGCCCGGAACCACACCTCCTTGGCCGAGGCCAGCTCCTGAACCCGGGTCACCAGGTTCCTGTTGTTGCTGTCCGGCTGGTACCGGCTATGATCTGCACACAGAGAAATAAGCAACTGTTTAATTGCATGCTCACAACTTTCCACTGCTCTACATTACAATTAGGGGTCGACCGGTATTTATTTTTCAGGGCCAATACCGATACTGATTAGTGGTATTTAATGATACCAGTAACCGATAATTGGAACAGATATGCATTTATAATAAAAATGAAAATACTTGTGTCAAAATTTAGGATTTGGAATACAACAAGCTCCAACATAAAACTTTCTTGAAATGTCTTCAGCAAATGTTTAACCAAAACTGAACCTTTCAACATCATATACAGCAAGTTCCCAGCAACTGTTTTATGAAGTAAAAATTGAACAAAAAATGAATAAATAAAAAAAGCTCCCTGATGTTTTATTGGCTTAAAGCTCCTCCCATGCTGACACTTTCTTTGCATATATTGCAGACTGCCTTCCCTACTGTTGGTTGAGTGTAATACGTACACTTTTCATGAATTAATTTTATCTGCCATCACCGAAATAAAAAAAAAACACAGATACAGACAATCGGCAAAAGGCCAAATATCGGCCCCGATAAACGGCCAGGTCGATAATCTGTCGACCCCTGATTATTATATACAGATTTACGTACCACAGTGTCTTAATTTAAAGCAAATGTTTATCTTTGACGATATGTGTGCTGCGTGTAGCTTAATGAGAGGCTCTGCAACCACAGAGAGAGAGCCCAAGACAGACGAGAGCAAGGAAGTGAGAAAGGGCAGCAGAGGAGTCACCCTGTCCCCACAGAGAGCCAGAAATTAATTTGAGCTAATAAACTATAGTCTGCTCTGGTGAGGGTCACAACAAAACGTCCCCTCAGGACAGCTGTCCTTCCTCTCCGTCTCTCTATGCACCTTTTCATAACTCTGAGAGCTCATACTCCTGCCCAAAATGCAGACTTGTCAGGGAATATTCATTCTACAAGGCACATTCCTCGTCAGTGGGAAAATTACATGGTGCACACATAATAAAAAAAAGAATATATCTGATCTCTTTCCAAGTGCTTAAGGTAAACTGGCTGCTCCCGGCTTCCCAGGCGCAGAGCTGGAGCCCATTAAAAGTCAAACTGCAGTTCTGTAAAGCTGGGAAGTAGAAAAAAAGAAGGTGGGGGCAAGGGTGGCCTGCATGTCCATAAACAGCGAAGTGTTTGAAGAACCCTACAGCTCGACGTATTGCTTCTGGAACAGGAAAGAGGAAAAAGTCGAATATTTGCTGAAGAGGAATCGTAAAATCCCCCCGCAGAGTCCAATCATTTTAAGACCAGTTAAACAGAATTTCATATTTCAGTTGCAGTGAAAAGCAAACACGACGACAGCCTGTGATTCAGCTCCACGAAGTTTCATCTTTTACCTGTTGAGTCCCGGGTGTGCGCCAGGTCGTGCAGGCCTCTGTAGTTGCACATGTCGTCGTGGCAGCACTCCAGCGTGGAGGCCCCGCTGAGGGCGTCAGCGCTCCTGGAGCTGCTGCTGCAGATGTCCGCCGCGTTGACGATGGGGTCTAAACACCCATGGGTGAGGGGGGAGTTTACGTTGAGCGGGTCCAGGACCTTGGTGAAGCAGGCGTTCAGTTCTGACTTGCACATGTATCCGGTGGCTACGCAGTGCGGCGCGTCACAGTAACACCTTATTTCTCCTGGAAGTGTAAAAAAGGCAGAGTTAGGGATGATCAGATGCATTTACAGCTTTAAAACAATACTTTCTTTAAAGCAAATCTGGATATTTTGGCCTCAATATAGGCTCTGCAGTTCGGCGTGTTTGTCTGGACCCTGTGGGGGGTTTGTAAGGGTTAAATTGCTCACCAATATTAATAAATAATATCAATACCAATATATAAGATGTTTGTTATTCCAGTTTCTGATCAAGCTTTGTTTCATCCCTACTTTTGTCTAACAGCATCACAAATCTACTTTTCTAATGTTGTGGGGGACTTCATCCAATCAGATGCAGCCTCCTACACTTTTATTTTGAAAGTCCGTGCTCACAAATGCCCGCTGTACCCTGCACGAAGCAGCCAGGTAACTTTAAAGACCTCATGGGAATATTCCACTTTTGCATCAGTTCAGCTAATATGCCTTCATTTAAGAGCTTCTCGTGCAAAATGGCCCTTTTTGTCTGTATTATAAAACAGGAACCGTGTAGCTTATAATTAGTGGTTTGTTTGCCAAAGTCAATTTCTTTCAACCCAAATGGAAACTTGTAAAGAGGGGGGCCGAAGCGGCGGGCTCAGGAGTCTCCTCTCCCCCGTTTGCATGCAAAGCTTCACTTGTGGTCAGGACTGCCTGGGGGGGCAGGGTGCACCACCGAGGTCCCATCTAAAGAGCTCCCAGCAACCTTATCATTACGGCTGCCTGCTCTGACACGGGCCCACTCATTACCTCAGCAGTGGATTCTTTTTTAAAAACATAAATCTAGGCCAGGGATCTGCCCTAAGAAAACAAAAACATCACTGAGAACTTCTATTCATGTGCTATATTGCCATTGTAACAATTTAACAAGACCATAAATCTGAATGCTGTGTATACATTTAACATATATTAATGGATTTCATTGGGATTGGTGTATATGCTCAGTTATAACAAGTAAAAAAAACCAGTAAATTATTGTATATAGCTCCATAACAAAGTAATAAAAAGTGACTTGAAATCTTAATAGTGCCATTATAACACTTTAATGAGAAAAGAAATCTGAATACTGTGTATACATTTAACATATATTAAAGGATTTCATTGGGATTGAAGATGCTGTTATAACAAGTAAAAAACTGATTGGACATAACTCCATAAGAAAGTCATAAAAAGTGACTTTTAAGTCTTGCCTTATGTTTCCATCTGCTGCATTCAAAAACTGAGCTAAAAATACAGCCGCTGAGGGATGAAAGTTTGTGCTCCTCTGAGTGGTGGCGGTGCCTCTTTGAATGCAGGAGCACATTCATCAGATCAGTGTTTTCCCTGTGAATGATTGGAGCAGCAGGGCCCGGGCAGGTCATTTGGAGAATATTTCATTAGAAAGGAGAGGCCCCTTTGTGGGCTGAGGGGGGGGAGAGGAACTAACAGGACGGAGCCTTTTAGCCCTGCGATGAATGGCAGCCTTAAAACTGAGCGGATCATGAGTGATCTAAGTGACACACACCAGCCAGAACCGGGCAGGATTTGTGTATTAACTGCATTTGATAACATTTAGTAACTGCTGCCATTTAATAGCAACATTTCTAATAGTTTTACCTGGAAGAAACTTACTGACTTCTATGGGGAAGCACTTTTTCTCAATAATTATTGTTCATTTTAGTTGTTTAGACTGCAGTTATTTCAGGATTTGAAGAATACGGAGTGTTTTGAATGTGAATTAGGATAACACAAACCTCTGATTGTTTACATGAAGTTTTAAAACAAGTTAATTTTGAGCAGATAAAAGTAGACTTCTCTCAGCCTTCCTTAATAGTGCCACTGTCTCCTAAAATAAGAGTTTATATTCTACATGCTATGTTGTTAACTAGCTAACGGTGTTATTTAAGAATATGATATGTATTTAAAATGTGATATTTGAAGCTTAAATGCTACGTTATAGTCTAGCTAATAGTTATTTTGGGGCTTGCTTTAAAAGTCTGAGGGTAAAGTCCGGCTCGTTGAGTGAGGTGTGAGTGCAGTTAATCACTGTAAAATAATGTGCAGCCTGATGTGGAGAAGCTAGCAAACATGCCCTGTCCGCAGACTAAAGTCTGTACCTTTAGTAAGAAGAACCGCCATGGCACAGAGCTCCAGTTGTAGCCAAATGGAAATGAAACTGGACTGGCGATCCATTTACACCAAATTACTGCGCAAAAACAGTCCTCGTATATCCAGTAGCAGCGGCACAGTCCGCTGGACGAAGAGCTGGACGACTGAAAAGATTTACATGGAGCTACGGCGAAAAACCACTCATTCCTGTACCGAAACACGACAGTTCACAATCCTCACCGGGGAAAAAGTAGCAAAAAACACTCCGAAATGTTTCCTCTCCGGCATGGAAAAGTTTTTAAAAGTGGTCCGACATTACTGAAGGACGCAAAACACCGCGTCTTCTTTTTCGAGCCGAAAGAGAGAGAAAAGAAGAATATACTCCCGGGAAAAGAGAGAGTGCGATATAAAGTTGTCACCGCTGGTCCTCCTCTGCCTCTGTATGCGGCCGGTCACAGTGAAGCATCACTTTTGTATTCCTGGACGGAGAAATGTTAGAAAAAGACGGACAACTCCGCTGGACCGAAGACTGCACGCAGACTCCGGACAGATGAGGTTTAGCAGGAGAAATAGTTGTGGTCTGTGAGAGCTCCGCCCCCTCAAAGCTGATTGGCCAGACCACCGAGGAAGAAGTTAGTCAGAGTACGTAATAACGATGTGTCCGGTGATTCTTTTCAAAATAAGAGGTGACAAGTTTCGCAAGTAAAGTGTTTTATATACGACAAAGAAATTCAATTTTAACCCTTTAAGCATATTGGTTTAATTGTTTTGCAAAAACGTGGTAGAAAGGTAATAAGCCCTGACCTGAAAATGCTAAAACAAAATTAAAGAAAATATATGTTTTTTTTATATTTTAACATAATTTTAAATACATAAAATTTATATTATACATATAGTGATCATACATTATTTGTTGTTTTTTTTTGTCATTTTCTAATACATCTCCCACCCTGTTTTTTTTAACCAATTTTCAGGTCATTATCTTGTCATTTTTTACTAATTTCTCAAAATTTGTGGAAACTTTCTTGCTGGGTGTATGATTGCTTTTTCCCCATGCTTTTTCAAAGAAGTCAAACCAATTTTCTCAGGTTTCAAAGGGTTAAAAAGCTTGTGTACCGGGTCTAAATGCAGCATACGAAAACTGATGACGATCTAGATTTCAAAGGGTTAAGATGTAATAAAAAGGGAAATAAAAGTAATTAAAAGAGAATTTTAAAAAAGTTATGATAAAGTAATAAATAAAATAATTCTGCAAGTAACCTGACCAAGTGATACAGACTTTAAACACTTGGTTTGTAACTTAAAAAA